>NC_142794.1:88619196-88638270 GCF_049724085.1 Artemia sp. Qi Xiang Cuo
TGAAAGTGCTAGATAGCTTACTACTGTTACGTAAGTTAATTCGTAAGATACGTATATTTATTACTAAGAAAACGTTCGTAAATAAAATTAAACAGGTTTCGAGAAAGCCATTTAACCAAATAAAAGTAAAATTAATATTCAATTTTTTTTTAATTATTAATGTACGGTGAGCAAAAATCAAAACCTGTATTAATTCAAAAACGTTCAAAAATTAAATAAAAAAAAAGTTTTTTTAACTGAAAGTAAGGAGCAACATTAAAACTTAAAACGAACAGAAATTATTCCGTATATGAAAGGGGCTGTCCCCTCTTCAACGCTTCGCTCTTTACGCTAAAGTTTGACTTTCTCACAACTCTATTTGTTTAAAACAATGAAAAACTTTAGCGTAAAGAGCGAGGCGTTGAGGAGGGGACAGCCCCTTTCATATACGGAATAATTTCTGTTCATTTTAAGTTTTAACGTCGTTCCATACTTTCAGTAAAAAAAACTTGTTTTTTTTATTTAATTTATATAAATAACAACGATTCAAGCATAACAGAACATGTTCGTGAGCTGAGGTGAACCTAAACTGAACGGCGTATAAACCTTAAGAATAAACAAGCGGCTGAAAAACTAAGTGTTGCTATTCTAAAAGGTGATAATGCACCTTGGAATCCAAAAATGAAAACTCCTCCTTTTCGCTATAGCAAGGTTTGCGCCCACCAAAATTGATGCCGATACTCTATTAGCTATGATCTCAAATTGTGTTAAAGAAGAGCAAATCAGGGCAACCAAGTTCTTCATACTGCAATTTTCACCTGAAAGGCATTTGTAGCCTGTGATGAGAAGCCCACCTATGATAGGATATGATAGAATTGGAATTGCCGAGGTTATTAAAGTTCTGCGCCGGTGATTCAATTGTCAGCACGATGGAAACCTTGCAGCGAATTGTAAAAACTCTAAAAGTTGCACTAGACGTGGGGAAGAAGGATATCAGAAAAGGAACATCCTTGCTAAGCTTATTGAGCAGCAAGACAGTTTTATCGTAGTGGAAGTCTATGATATTGTTCTGATCTGTGTTTATCTCCCTACTAATTACAACCTATCCTGTGAAAATTTAACCTATCCTTTGAGAAACTTGAGAACAAAGTAGTCGGGTCTTGATTATAATTATCGGTGATTTTAACTGCAATATTACTAACACTGCCAGTCCTAGAGCGCAAGTGTTGTTGGGAGTATTACCAGATGGCTTCAAGATAGATACAAATAGAAATTTCACTTACTGTCATAACAGTGGCTCCGTCTCTAATCTCGACCATCTTGTTAAATCGTTCGATATCCATAATTATCTGCGTCGGTGCTTTTGTATGGTACACTAAGTGATCACTTACCTATATCCATGAATTCCACTTACCCATTCTCTGAAGTAAAAAACATAGCATCAAAGCTTAAAAGTGGTTCAAGATTGGAAGCCCGATTGTGCTGTGACCCATGAGTGTCAGTAAATGTGTGATATCATTCTGGGGAAGACTCAAGTCCCTTTCCTGATAATGATGTCTAACGGTGAAATCCCGGCTGCAGAGCAGAAATTTTTATTAAAAATTTATACTGCTTCAATATGCCATGCCCTTCGATGTGCCGAGTCTACAGCCTAACCCTCTAGAAAATTTCAAATAAACACCAAAATCAGAGGATAGTCCGGGATGCCAGTAGCATGCCAGTTACAAAGTTCAATGGTAGAATGCCAGTTTACAAAGTTCTGGTTTCAACTATGGTTTGAAAATGATAAGGCCAAGATCTGGAATGTCAAGAATCATACTAAACGTGTCTTTGCCAAAGCCCCGTGGAGACGTAATAGACGAACACAGCAAGAAAAGCAACTCCAATCCCGAACTCCTTTGGCAAATAATGAATAATCCCGAACTCCAAGCTCAAAGAATCGAACTTTGAGATCCTTCTTCTAAGAAAGGAAATATAGAATACTTACTTACCGATCAGTTTAAAAGTCCCGGCCAAGTGCTAAGAAACTTATACTAGAGGCTTTCGAGAGGCTTCGATAAAATTTGCGGTCAACATCTGCTGTATGGTAGTGAACAACTTCTTAAAAACCTTTCATTATTATTTCAGATGATCATTACCAGAGGTTTCATCCCTGATAGTTTCTGCATTGGTGTAATAATACCCGTTCTCAAAAGAGAGAAACCGCCTTCCCAGTGCTCTTCATATAAGCCTATTACTGTGTCTACCACACTATGTAAGCTATTTGAGCTTCTTATTAGTGACGAAATTAGAAGCAAGTGTTCGGTTCCCCACATCAGTTTAGGTTCTAGCAATCGCTCAGATGTTATCATGCCCTTTATTCTCTGGTGTCTGTACTGACTGACGCAGAAAATAACGGTGATTCTTTAATTTTAGATGCCCATAATCTTGCCCAGGCTTTTGACTCATCTATCCACGAACATATTTTGTATGCTGCAGCAGAACGAGGCATAGAACATTCGGTCATCAAACCCCTTGACTCAATGTATACCAATCTTTGTGCTAGCATAAAGTATCCCAATTGGGATTGCAATATGCTTTTAGAAGTTGAAATACCAATGAAAAAGAGCATGAAATGAGGGGCATTAAATTCAACAGATCTTTTCATCCGTAATTAAAGATCATCTTTTCCGTAATTAAAGTGCAAAATCAAGCCATGTCAACGTGCATTTCATACAGGATTGATATGTCGCTTATAAATTATGCTGATGATATTTTAAATATTAGTAGAACCCTACATGGAATAAAGAAATATTTTAGTGCATTATAGGTAGCATATACTCGTGTTGGCCATACCTTCAATCCGTCGAAAATTACTACTACTACTACTAACAAATCACCGCAGCACCAAGCCGCCTGAGGCCAACACAGCTACGCACGCTCTTCCTCCATCCCAACCTAATTAAAGCCTCTCTTTGTGTACCCTTCCACGAAGATCCCATTTCCTTTTAATCATTCTATATGACTTCTTCCCATCCCAGACGGGGCCGACCTGCTTTCTGCTTAGCCCTAAACGGCTGGCCGAAGAGAACAATATTTGTCACTCTGCCATCCTTGAACCGCACAACGTGCCCTAGCCACCTCAACCGTTCTTTCATTATAGCCCTAGAGAGCGGTATTGAACCACATTTTTCGTATAGCCTATTGTTTGAAATACGGTCAGTCAGCCGGGTACCCAGGTAGTAATGCATCTATATATTTGAACTCTACGCCTGAGGCATGAATATGTGTGTAGTTTAACCGGTACATTGGGTTACCAGGGTCAAGCACCTATTACAATGAACGATACATGGCTTGGCAGACAGGTTTTCTATTGTGACACCCATTTTTTGGAGGTCAAACTTATGGATACATGTTTATTTTTTTTTTC
This sequence comes from Artemia sp. Qi Xiang Cuo, assembly GCF_049724085.1. Classification (NCBI taxonomy): domain Eukaryota; kingdom Metazoa; phylum Arthropoda; class Branchiopoda; order Anostraca; family Artemiidae; genus Artemia; species Artemia sp. Qi Xiang Cuo. The sequence goes on from NC_142794.1 coordinate 88,622,585, forward strand.
TTTTAAACTGGTATTTTTTCAATGAAGCCCATAGAACTTTGCAGAAACCCGTGAATGTAGGACTGAAAGTCCATTCGTAGTATATCTGAATCCAATTACTAATCAAGTTAGTGTGACCGCCATTTTTTGATCTGGTTAAGTGGGTATAATCTGGTTTGGTTCGTTATTGCGAGAGGCTTGCTCAATTTACATCTTAGTGTTAACTGGGTGATCTAATTGCGTAGGTACTAAAGGAACATTTGAATGTGGAGAAAAAAAAGGGTAATTAGTGATTGGATAATTTTAACAAGAAATGACTGAAAAGTGTTTTGGAGGAGATAGAATGAATGTGTACTGTATAATACACAAGTGATGATTTGCACAGTGTTGTCAATTTTAAATAGTTTAGAAATAAAAAAAAATTAACAAGAAATGGCTGAAAAGTGTTTTGAGGGATATGAGTTGCACGAGAGTTGACTTGCACGAGGGTTCATTTACATACGGAGTCAGTTACACGGGGATTAGTTAAATGGGGTTGAGTAGCACGGAGGTTCAGTTGTACGGGGTTTCGGTTATACAGGGGTTCAGTGACATGGGGGGGTCAGTTGCACGGGGGTATCTGCTATAAAAAACACTTCATTCTAAACAAATACGAACATTTTGAAAAGCAGACAAAAAATTGGACACTATAATCAGAATTATTTGATTAACATTTAAAAAGGGGTAATGAGATATGTGATCTGTATAATACACTAGTGATGTTTGATAAGTATTGTCAATTTAAAATAGGATCTAACGTTCCCTTCGTTCCCCCATTTCTGAGGGCAGGGAGGGGTCAATTTTGGAGGGAAAACATCTGCATCAAGGGGAAGGCTCAGATACCCTTCGTTCCCACATTTCCGAGGGCAGTGGAGGGGGAGAAAGTGATAGTATTCCAATACAATAATTCAAGCATAATAGAATTTATGCTCCTAGTGGAAGCTCGTAAAACCCTTCCTCCTCCCCTCTCTAGGATTATTGCCTGACTGTAACACTCAATACAGAGACTTAGTGTGATAGTATTACGATACAATAATTCACGTATAATAGAATTTATGATCCTCGTGGAAGCTCGTAAAACCCTACCCCCTCCCCACGCTAGGGCTATTGACTAGCTATGACAATGGATATGACCTCTAAATACAGAGAATTAAGGTGATAGTATTCCGATACAATAAGTCAACTATAATAGAATTTATGCTCCTAGTGGAAACTCGTAAAACCCTTCCCCCTCCCCGCCCTAGGATTATTGCCTGGCTGTGTCAATGAATATTACCTCTAAATACAGAGAATTAAGGTGATAGTATTCAGATACAATAAGTCAAGTATACTAGAATTGATGCTCCTACTGGAAGCTTGTAAAACCATACCCCCTTCCCTCGCTAGGATTATTGCCAGGCTGTGACAATGGATATTACCTCCAAATACAGAGAATTAAGCTGATAGTATTCCGATACAATAAGTCAAGTATAATAGAATTTATGCTCCTAGTGGAACCTCGTAAAACCCTTCCCCCTCTCCCTCCCTAGGATTATGGACTCGATGTGAAACACGATATTACCTCTAAATACAGAGAATTATAGTGATAGTATTCCGTTACAATATTTCAAGTATACTATTATTGATTCTCCTAGTTGAATCTCGTAAAACCCTTCCCCCTCCCCGCTCTAGGTTTATTGCCTTGCTGTGTCAATGGATATTATCTCTAAATACAGAGAATTAAGGTGATAGTATTCCGAAGCAATAAGTCAAGTATACTAGAATTGATACTCCTACTGGAACCTCGTAAAACCCTTCCTTCTCTCCCGCACTATGATTATTGCCTCGCTATGACAATGAATATTACCTCTAAATACATAGAATTAAGGTGATAGTATTCCGATACAATAAGTCAAGTATAATAGAATTGATGCTCCTAGTGGAAGCTCGTAAAACCCTTCCCCTTCTCCCGCACTAGGATTATTGCCTAGCTGTGACAACGGATATTACCTCTAAATACAGAGAATTAAGGTGATAGTATTCCGATACAGTAAGTAAAGTATACTAGAATTTATTCTACTAGTGGAAGCTCTTAAAACCATTCCCCCTCCCACAGCGAGGATTATTGCCTGGCTTTTACAATGGATATTAACTCTAAATTCATAGAATTAAGGTGTTAGTATTCCGATACAATAAGTCAAGTATAATAGAATTAATTCTCCTAGTGGAAGCTCGTAAAACCCTTCCCACTCCCCCCAGTAGGATTATTGCCTAGCTGTGACAATGGATATCACATCTAAATACAGAGAATTAAGGTGATAGTATTCCGATAAAATAAGTCAAGTATACTAGAATTTATGCTCCTAGTGGAAGCTCGTAAAAACCTTCCCCCTCCCCGCGCTAGGATTATTGCCTAGCTGTTCAGGTTCAGGTTCAGGTTCAGGTTCATTTATTATTCAATCTTACATAATGACACTAAATATATACAGATATCTGGCAGTGAGACAAGCTCGTTTTGCACAGATAAAAAAAGAAAAACAATAAAGAAATATACGGATTTTCATTCAAAATGGTAGACTTCACAAACAAATATAAATAAATCAATAAATGTAAGGTTAATTACTCACCACATCACGGCAGACACTCACCCGACGATACATAAACAACCCTCAACCAGCAATGGGACAAGAAGAAGGATATCAAGATCCGAGAGAGATCGAAAAATAAGAAGAGAAAAAAAAAAAAAAATAATGAAAATATTATTTGACTAATAAATATCCAAAAGGAATGATTTTATTTTATTTTTTAAAATTACGATCGACACATTAAAATCAAAAATAGATTCATATTGGTTCAACGCGGCCACCACACTATTTCGTAGAGAAAACCGGGACCTCTCTGAAATTATTAACGGCTGGCGTAGTTTGCGTATGCTGCGAGCTAGATGAGAAGATGGCGGAGCAACTGGGAACAAATCAAAAGCATAGAAATAACTGGGCAGTGACAGGAGATTATGATTAACCTTGAATAATATCGAGTTAAAAGTAACTGCAAGTTCAACAGGAAGAATATTCAATAAACAATATAAACTCTTTGTAGAAGACTTACTGGGGAAAGACGCTGGGGAAGGAAGATAACTTTTTAAAATACGAAGTGCCTTATTTTGTTGCCTCTGAAGCGGAATTAAATGGGATCTGAAAGTATTCAAGTAAATAAGTGGGCATTAATTTAGATAAGAATGAACAAGAGCGAAATAAATAGAACGCATAGCTTCGAGCGGCAAAATGAATTTCATACGTTGCATAATACCTACGTTCCTTCCAAGCTTCAATCTTATACCATTTATATGCGGCTTCCAACTCAAAGTTGAGTCAACCAGCACACCAAGGTAACGAATAATTTCAACACATGATATATCCATACCTGAAACAGATGACTTAATCAACTTCAGACATGGAAGTGCCCGTGACGTACACGAAAATACCATAAACTTTGTTTTTGAAGTGTTCAGAGCTAGCCTATTTGCCGTAAACCATGCTACTAGTCTATCGAATACTAGACTTAAATTATGTTTGACACAATCTTCATCGATTCCAGAGACACTACAGGCTGTGTCATCTGCGAAGAGAACGGTCAGCCCTAGGTCCTCAACTGAATTACTAATATCATTAACATAAATTAGAAACAACAGAGGGCCGAGAATTGAACCTTGGGGCACTCCAACTTTATTTGACTGGTTCGAAGACGTTGATATAACTTCGCTCCCATCAATACACTGGACTCTATCGCTTAAATATGACAATATTATCGATTTAGCCGGACCACGTATACCACAATTAGACAATTTTTCATTTAAAATCATGTGACAAATAGTGTCAAACGCTTTCCGTATATCCACGAATATAGAAGCTGGAATTTCACCCTTATCCAAGGCATCATGAATAAACTGGGTTACTGCCAAAATAGCAAATTGATTCTATGTATGAAGAAATGTTGTTTGAATTTTTGGTTGTCGAGCTTGATTTTGGTAATGAAAAAGTGTTGTGTTGTTTGTTTTACAGACCACCTAGCTCTTCGGTGCAACATTTCATAAGTAAGCTGGAAGCGTTTTCTTCGATTGCAATCGAGCGAAGTCGGAAGATTATGTACATTGGGGATTTTAATATTGATATAAGTAATGCTGGTCATGATCTTTCATCTACACAATATTCGCCTTCGGCTGTTGATTTTCTGACACTTTTCTTTCGCTGGGGCTTCTCCCAGCTTGTCGTATTCCAACTCGAGTTGTAAGCTCGACAGCAACGGTAATCGACAATATTTTTCTGAATATGGAATTTGATTCGTGTCATGCTATTATCGATGACACGTCAGACCACTTTATGCTTTTGATGGAGATAAAAACCGGGCGACAAATGGCGACTCCGATCAAAACAACTAGAAAGCTTGATGCTGCATCTGTTCAGCGGTTGAATGAACTGCTGCTTAAAATTGACCCCTCTCCGTACTTAGACTGCGAGGATGTAAATCAAGCTTCACAGTATTTTGTCAACGAATTTACCACAGCACTTAATGTGGCTTGTCCGATGTCTTCAACCCGTCTAAGACGTTACAACAGATCTAAAAAGCCTTGAGTTACACGAGGACTACTAAGGTCGATCCAATCAAAGAACAGGCTGTATAAAATATATCTATCGAATCCAGATGAAACAAATCAAGCCTTTTTTAAAGCTTACAGAAATTGCTTAACCAAGGCTCTCAGGTCTGCTAAACAGCTCTACTATTTGAAGGCATTCACTAGCGCGCATGGATCTCCTAAGAAGGTATGGACATTAATAAACGATTGTATCGGCAAAAAAAAGTTGAATTCTTTTCTGGACGAAATGATGCCCCCAGGTGGTGATCCAGCTGTTAAAGGAAAACTTAACATCGCCAACATGCTCAACACGCACTTCGCTAAAATAGGTGAAAAGACGTCGGAAGAGGCATCCCAAAAATCAACGCCAAATTCTGCTGATTTCAAAAGTTTTCTACCCTCTTCTACTGACCGATCCATATTCCTCACTCCAGTCTCGTCTGCTGAATTGATGCTTGTACTTCATCAGCTCAAAAATGGACACTCAGATGGAATCGACGGATCTTCTACGAACTTGCTTAAATCGATTATGCCTAGTATAGTAAATTTTCTTGTGCACATAATTAATCTTTGTTTCAAGAATGGTATCTTCCCTTCATGTATGAAGTCGGCCCGTGTCATTGCACTACACAAAGGGGGAGATATAACAGATCCGTCCAACTATAGGCCCATATCTATTCTATCTGCTTTCGGAAAAATTATTGAACGTTGTTTGTACGTGAGGATTGTAAATTTTCTTGACAAGAATAGCTATTTCAAAATAGCTATACAGAGAATTAAGGTGATAGTATTCCGATACAATAAGTCAAGTATACTAGAATTTATGCTCCTAGTGGAAGCTCGTAAAACCCTTCCCCCTGTAAAATCTGAGCTAATAAGGGTTTTTGACTATAAATTCTAGTTTGTTGAAAGAAAATTATGGAAAATACAATTCTCTGGTTGAAATTTGAAACTTAAGTCCTTTTTTGGATTGAAAAATAAAACTATATCCGTAAAATCTGAACTAATAATTCAATATTTTTTTCATAAAAACAAACTATTTTTTTTTTTTTTTTACTTCGAAATTTTTCAACTTTATTTAATTTTTTTCTTTTTGTATCTATCTTAAAATGTCAAAGTATGCTTACGGCTCAAACAATTGCGCTCTATGATTGGTCAGAGACACGATGTGGCTTTCCCACTGGTATTCTATGACCGCTTATCGTCACTACCTAGTCTACTGCATGTATTAAATCAGTATTTTTTACACAGTGGAACGATAAACACATAAGTCATATCTTTTAAAAAGAAAGTGAAGATGGAACATTTTAATAGAGTGTGTTCTCATAACAAGGTTATTGTAGCATTGAATGCCGACAAGGAGAAGTATTTAAACTATGAAACAAGTACAAGTGGTAGCACTATTGGAAATGTATGCATGCATTTTCATGACAGTAAGGAATTAAATTTCTTTGGAATACCGAAAAAATTCAACTCTTGTGATGGTGGTTATGCGAGACTGAGATCTCCAGAGATGATTGCACTCAAAGAGAATGCTAACAAAATAATTGTTGATGATAGAGGACAACTCCTTGCTACTGCTGCAGGTAACACATTACCTACGGATACATCCAATCATCAGCCTTCGGGAATTAGCATTCAATGAAAGGCTAATAAAAGAAAGGCCTACTCTTCTACTAATATCGTAAACCATATCTTGTTTACGTGAAGAAACTGTTACATGTGTAAAAATAATGTTCTAATAGACAGTGAAATTGCAAGAAAAATAAAAATGGCATTGTCAAAAAATATCACTACGGAATATAAAGATGAAACGATGAAGAACAAAGTACCAGCAAACATTACTGGCATTGATCAAACAGTCAATGAATCAAATAATAGCAAAGACGAAAAGCATATTGAGCCTGTTCATGAGACACCATTAAAAATTGTATATGATTCAAAATGGAATAATGATTATTCTACTGATTACGAACTAAGAGACGACAATAACTACAATATCAAGAGAGAACATGGTGAACTATTTTATGGAACAGATTCAAAATGTCCAAAGTTAATCATTGATATTAATAATGTATCAAAATATATTTTTGTATTAATATTCAACATAGCATTATTTCATTAAAAATATTACATTGTTACGTGTTCATTATTTTTTAGAGTAAGCTAGCGTATCAAGCGTTTAGAATGTATATTAAAACATCGGAGATGTAGGAAAAGGACTTTGCGTACATCTATTGTCAGACACCCTATTTCCGTAAAATCTGTGCTATTAAGGGTTTTTGACCGTAAACTCTAGTTTTTTTTTGTAAGAAAATTATGGAAATACAATTCTCTTGTTCAAATGCGGAACTTAAGTCTATTTTTGGATCGAAAATAAAACTATTTCCGTAAAATCTGAGCTAAGAAGGCTTTTTCAACCGTAAAGTCTAGTTTCTTTTAAGAAAATTATGTAAAATACATTTTTGTACGTATCTTAAAATGACAAAATATCATTCTTGACTTCACCTCTTGGATAAACAATACAGAAATTATAAAAAAAATTGTAATACTTCCCCCAAAACTCAAATTTTCAAAAATTCTACTATAGAAGCTTTTAAAATATTTATAAAGCACTAATAAATAGAGTGATAAAACATCAGAATTGAATTCAGAGGACACGTTATATCACGGGAAGAGTTTTTCAAAATCCCCCTCCCCCCCCCCCAAAACGAAAATTTTATAAAATTATACTATAGAATCTTTTAAAATATTTCTAAAGCACTTGTAGATATAGTTCTAAAAACATCAGAATCGACTTCAGAGGACAAGTTATATCACGGGAAGAGGTTTTGAAAATCTCCCGTCCCCCCCAACTCAAAATTTTTCAAAATTTTACTTTAGAAGCTTTTAATGTACTTCTAAATCACTAATAGATACAGTGCTAAAAAAATCAGAATCGACTTCAGAGGATACGTTATATCACGGGAAGAGGTTTTGAAAATCCCCCTTCCCCCCAAACTCAAAAATTTAAAAAATTATAATTTAGAAGCTTGTGTGTGTCTCTTTGGGCTTTTTGTGTCTCTTTGGACTGTGTGTATGTCTCTACAAATGTAGAAAAACCCGTGTGGGTGAGTTGAAATAAAAAAAAATTTTTAACAAGAAATGACTGAAAAGTGTTTTGGAGGAAATGGCTTGATTGACAGAAGGATGTATTAGCGAAGTTATAGTGGAGGGCGACAATGTCTTCAAAGTCAAGGCTGTAAGAAAAAAAGTTCCGAATATTTTTGTCGGTATGTAGTTTATCCACTAATATCAATATCAGTAATGATTCTATTTGAACTTTCTCTAAGTTTATGAAATTGGTCTCTAAATGGTTCATGATAAAAAAAATATTTTTGGACAAGAAAAAAACTAAAATACTTTCATGATGTCATTTTCTATGATCAGAGAAGTGTTGTTTTTTTTTTTGTTTTGTTTTATGGTGTGATTGGGTTTGTTGTGTGTGTGTGGTGGGTTGAAGTTTTTTTTTGTGTGTGTAATTTTTTTTTTTTTTTTTTGTGTGTGTAATTTTTTTTTTTGCGTGTGTGTGTGTGTGTGAGTTTTTATGTGTGTGTAAGTTTTTTTTTTTGTGTCTGTAAGTTTTTTTTTTGTGTGTGTGTAAGTTTTTGTGTGTGTGTGTAAGTTTTTGCGTGCATGTAAATTTTTGTGTGTGTATGTAAGTTTTTGTGTGTGTGTAAGTTTTGGCGTGTGTGTGTGAGTTTTCGTGTGTTTGTGTGTGTAAGTTTTTGTGTGCATGTAAGTTTTTGTGTGCATGTAAGTTTTTTTGTGGATGTAAGTTTTAGTGTTCTTGTGTTAGTTTTTTTGAGTGTCTGTTGGTGTAATTTTTTGTGTGTGTATTTTTTTTAGTGTGTGTGTAATTTTTATTGTGTGTCTGTGTAAGTTTTGTGTGTGTGTGTGTGTGTGTGCAAGTTTTTGTGCGTGTGTGTGTGAGTTTTTTTTGTTTTCATGTGTAAGTTTTTGTGTGTGTGTGTGTGTGTGTGTAAGTTTTTGTGTGTGTGTCAGTTTTGGCGTGTGTGTGTGAGTTTTCGTGTGTGTGTGTTTTTGTTATTTTTGTTTGTGTGTGTGTGTGTTAGTTTTTGTGTGAATGTAAGTTCTTGTGTGCATGTAAGTTTTCGTGTGATTGTGTAAGTTTTTGTGTGTGTGTGTGTAAGTTTTTGTGTGTGTGTGTGTAAGTTTTTGTGTGTGTGTGTGTAAGTTTTGGAGTGTGTGTGTAAGTTTTGGCATGTGTGTGTAAGTTTTCATGCGTGTGTGTGTTTGTGTGTTTTGTGTGTGTATGTAAGTTTTTGTGCGTGTGTGTAAGTTTTTGTGTGTGTGTAAGTTTTTGTGTGCATGTAAGTTTTTGTGTGCATGTAAGTTTTTGATTGTTGGTCTAAGTTTTTGTGTGTGTGTGTGTAAGTTTTTGTGTGTCTAATATTTTGTGTGTGGATGTAAGTTTTTTGTGTGTGTGTGTGTAAGTTTGTGTGTGTGTGTGTGTGTGTTTTAGTTTTTGTGCGTGTAAGTTATTTTTGTTGTGTGTGTGTGTAAGTTTTTTTGTTTGTGTTTGTGTGTAATTTTTTTTGTTTTTTTATTTTTGTGTTTGTGTTTGTGAATGATTGTGTTTGTTTGTAATGTTTGTTTGTTGTTTTTTGTTTGTGTTTTTTTTTTTTTTTTTGTGTGTTTGAGTTTTTTTTGTTTTTTTTTGTTAGTTTTTGTGTGTGTTTGTGTGTGTGTTATTTTGTGTGTGTGTGTAAGTGTTTGGCGTGTGTGTGTGTGTAAGTTTTGGCGTGTGTGTGTGTAGTTTGTTTTTTCGTATGTGTTTGTGTATGTTTGTGAGTTCTTTCGTGTGTGTGTAAGTATTCGTGTGTGTGTGTGTGTGTGTAATTTTTCGTGTGCGTGTGTTAGTTTGTTTGTTTTTCAGTTTTTGCGTTTTCGTGTAAGTTTTCTTTTGTTTGTGTGTGTTTGGATGTTTTTGAGTGTGTGTGGGTGTAAGTTTTGGCGTGTGTGGGTGTAGGTTTTGGCGTGTGTGTGTGTGTGCGTGGGTGGTTAAGTGTTGACGTGTGTGTGTAAGTTTTCGTGTGTGTGTGTGTGTAAGTTTCAGTTCTATTGTTTTAGTTTTTGTGTGTGTGTAAGTTTTGGCGTGTGTGTGTATGATTTCGTGTTTGTATTTGGAATTTTGTTGTGTGTGTGTGTAAGTTTGTTTTCGTGTGTGTTTGAGTTTTTTTTGTGTTATTTTTTAATTTGTTGTGTGTGGGGGGGGTTGGTGAAGTTTTTGTGTGTGTGTAATGTGTGTCGTGTGTGTGTGTGATTTTTCGCGTTTTTGTGTGTGTAAGTTTTTGTGTGCTTGTATTTTTTTGTTTGCAGGGTTTAATTTGTGTGCATGTAAGTTTTCGTGTGAATGATATAGTTTTTGTGTGTGTGTGTGCGTGATAGTAAGTTTTTGTGTGTGTAAGTGTTGGCGTGTGTGGTAATTTGGTCGTGTGTGGGTGCTTATTTGGTTTGAGTTTTTGCGTGTGTGGTTGCAAGCTTGTGTGCGTATTTTTGTGAGTTTTTTTTTGGTTTGATGTGTAAGTTTTTGTTTGTTTGTGTGTGTGTGTGTGTATTTTTGTTTATTTGTGTATTTGTTTTCGTGTGTGTGTGTGTGTTCGCTTGTTTGTGTTTTTGTAAGTTTTGTGTGTGTGTGTGTGTGTGTAATTTTGTTTTTTCATTTAATTTTTTTTGTGAATGAAAGTTTTCTTGTTAATCTTAATTTTTTTGTGTGAGTTTGTGTGTAAGTTTTTTTGTGTGTGTGTGTAAGTTTTGGAGTGTGTGTGTAAGTGTTGGCGTGTGTGTGTAAGTTTTAATGTGTGTGTGTGTGTAAGTTTTTGTGTGTGTGTGTAAGTTTTTGTGAGTGTGTGTAAGTTTTTGTGTGTGTGTAAGTTTTTGTGTGAATGTAATTTTTTGTGTGGATGTTAGTTTTTGCGTGTGGGTGTAAGTTTTTTTGTTTGTGTGTGTTAGTTTTTATTTGTCTAAGCTATTTCTGGTTTAGGTTAGTTTTTTGTGTGTTTGTGTAAGTTTGTGTGTGTGTGTGTGTGTGTAAGTGGTATGGAGTTTTAGTTTTGGGTGTTTTTTTTTGTGTAAGTTTGTGTGTGTGTTTTTTAGCGTAAGTTTTTGTGTGTGTATGATTTGGAGTTTGAGTTTAAGTTTTAGTGTGTGAGTGTGTAAGTTTTGTGTGTGTGTGTGTGTGTGTGTGTGTGTGTGTTTTTTTGTTTTCATGTGTGAGTTTTTTTTCACGTTTATTTGTGGGTGTAAGTTTTTGTTTGGTTTTAATTTTTGTCATGAGTGTGTGATTTTTCGTGTGTGTGTGTGTGTAAGTTTTGTGTGTGTGTGTGTGTAATTTTTTGTGTTCATGTAATTTTTTTTGTTCTTTTTATTTTTCTTGTGCATGTTTTAGTTTTTGTGTGTGTGTGTGTGTGTAAGTTTTTTTGTGTGTGTGTGTGTAAGTTTTTGCGTGTGTGTGTATTTTTTCGTGTGTGTGTGTAAGTTGTCGTGTGTGTGTGTAAGTTTTTGTGTGTGTGTGTAAGTTTTTTTGCGTGTGTATGATTTTTTGTGTGCATGTATGGGGACCGGGGAGGACCTTTGGGGCCCAGGGAGGGCGTTTGGGGATCCGGGGGCCCTAGAGGATTGAGTGGTCTTTTGGGAGCCCAGGGGACCTTTGGGGACCGGGGGAGGGCCTTTGGGAGCCCAGTGGACCTTTGGAGACCGGGGAGGACCTTTGGGGGCCCGGGGGACCCTTGGGGGCCGGTTGGCCCTTTGGGGGACCGGGGGACCTTTGAGGACCAGGGGAGGGCCGTTGTGGGGCTGCGGAGGGCGTGTGGGGGATAACATTGCGAAATTTTGACTTTTTAGTTTCCTTTTTTTTTGTGGCGCATCCCAGCGGCGCATAATGTGGCACCTTCCTGTGATGCCTCCCTGTGGAACATCCCCCGCGGCACTTTCCTGACCTGTGGCGCACCACTGTGGCACATCCTGCGGCGCTTTCCTGGCCCACGGCGCATCCCGGCGGCGCTTCTCTGGTCCGGGGGACCTTTGGGGGCCGGGGGAGGGCCTTTGGGGCACATGGAGGGCCTTTGGGGCACAGGGAGGGCCTTTGGGGGTCCGGGGGGCAGTTGGGGGCCTGGGGGACATTTGGGGACCGGTGGAGGGCCTTTGGGACCCCGTTGGTCCTTTGGGAGCTCGATGGGCCTTTGGGGGGCCCGGGGAGGGCCTTTGGGGGTCTGGGTGAGCCTTTGGGGGCGCCGGTGGCCCTTTGGGAGCTTGGGGGACCTTTGAGGACCGGGGGCTTCCTTCGGGGTTGGTGTAGGAGGATTGGAACTCTTACGAGTTGGGTTAGAGGACCTCACAACACTGTTCAAATGAAACTTGTGTATTATAACGACCACAGAGTTTCACCATTAAATTCTCTTCTAAAATCTCTTCAAAAATCATCTTTTAAAATTTCTCTAACTGTTTCACCGAAATAGTTCCATAAACTTTCTAAAACAGTTTCGCCCAAATAATCCCTAAACGTAATTCAGCGAGTTCCTTTTGTTTTTGGCATCTCTGCGCTAATACATTTCAAATTAATAAGAAACCTGATTCCCGTGCTAAAACAATTCATCGCTAAGATATTTCTTGGAGAATTGTTTCCATGGCCTTTGGCTATTAATATCCTTTGGAGTTCGACCAAAAGAGTTGTTTCCGAGGCAAAGACATTAATGACTTGGATCTATTCCTGGAGAATCGTTTCTATTCGAAATTTTTTAAAGTCTGACAGATGTTGTCATTGGTTGATTGATCTCTAAAGAAAGGGGAATTAATTTGTTGTTTTTAAGGGGAATTAATGATTCACGATTAGTGAATTGAGGTCGACAGCACAGGTGTTCCAAATTCCTGGACGGCATAGCATTCGCTGAGAGCGTGCAATTAGAACAATAACAACAAATAAATCAACCTTGGAAAAAGAGGTCATTGACCCCATTAACAACGTGTTCTCCCTAATGACTCTATGCCCATATATGGTGTACGTACGGGAGCTTTAGGGTCACTTCTACTAATCTTCAGTAACTTATTTCTAACCTCAGAGCCACCATATTTAAGAAACTCATTTACCACCCTATCAGCACCTGGAGCCTTATTATTCTTTAATCCTTTTAATACAGTTGCTAATTCCTCCTCACAAAACAAATCTTCATTCACATCCAAGGCATCACAAACTTTCTCGTTTTCCTCAATATCTTTTCCTGTAACTCTATCTCGGTTAAGCAAATTCCCAAAATATTCAGCCCATCTCTCTTTAGTTTTCTCCTTATCGCTAATTGTGACCCCATTCCTATCTTTAACTGGGCCAAGTCCGGATTGACTACTCCCTCTCAATTTGTTAACGTGCCAGTACAATATTTTACTATTATGCCGTCTTGCTGCATCTTCCAGATCCTCGGCCATTTTATCCATGGCCTCCACTTCACACCTGCTTTGTTCATATTTTAATGCTTTCTCCACTTTCTTTACATTTCTTTTGTTTTCATACGATCTATCACTCAGATAATTCTTGTACAAGTCCTTTCTCCTTTCTATTAAACATAAAGCTTTTTCGCTAATATTCTTAGCTGCAGTTCTAGCTTTCTTCCCTAATACACCTTCAGCAACTTCACAAATTGTTTTTCTAAAATTATTCCAAACATCTTTCACATTGTCAAATTTTAAACTCTCAAGTTTAGTATTCAACTTTTTCTGGAAAGTTTCTCTCAAATTTTCATCCTGGAGTCTGCCAACATCATAACTTCCCGGGAGGTAGTTACCCTTCCGAAATTTCAGCTTTAAATTAACCCTTGACACTACTAGATGGTGATCTTTACTTTTAACATCAATAACGGCACTCCTATATACCCTTCTATCTTGTATTGATCCTACCAGTCTTCGGTTTACTATAACATAATCAATAAGGTTTGCTGTCTCGCCATCACGTGAATACCATGTTAACTTATGAGCTATTTTATGACCAAACACCGTATTGGTTTTAACTAAATTGCTATACCTACAAAATTGCAAAAGTCTGTATCCACTACTGTTTTCTTTTCCTACACCAAATTTACCTAGGCTGGGATACCATCTATCCCTATTTCTACCAACCTCGGCGTTAAAATCTCCCAGTAATAACATAATATTTCTACCTGGCACCCTGTCTATTTGATCCTGTAACTGTAAGTAAAATTCATCCGAGTCACTAGTATCTCCGTCAGTCGGTTCTACAGGGGCGTATACTACTATAACTGATACCCTGAACTTTCTATTCATAAAATGAGCAATTAGTATTCTATTATTAATACCTTTCCAGCCTAACAAGACTTAGCAGCTTCCTTATTCATCATGAGCCCTACTCCCTGTCTATGTACCCCGTCCTTCCAGCCTGAGTAAACAAATTCTATTTCACCTAATTTCATGCTTCCTACCCCTGGGATATGAGTTTCTGAAATTCCTAATAAATCCAGTTCGAATCATCTGAATTCGTCAGTCAAAATGTCGATACGATAGACATTTTTTAATGTCGTAACATTCCAATTTTCATGTTCTTCAAATCATTGAAATTATATTCGCCTCAGGAATTATTCTTATTGTTCTTATTATATTATTATACTTATTGTAATGTGGTGACTGAGGAAATATGTGTTATTTTAGAAGATACGGAAATCAAACATGTTCAAACACTTATTGCACACTTATTGCACTTTATTGTTGTTGCCCATTGAAAAGTTCTGCTTATGGAAAGCTTGTCTCGAGCAAGGCAAGATTTCGTCGCGATATTCTAGCCCAACTGTATAATGCATTTGTTTCACCGAATTTTCTCAACATTTGTCCGTTTCGGAATTGTTTGGTACTTGTCTATTATATAATACACACGATAAGTGAATTTTGGTGAATGCTGATGAAATAAAACAAAATATGATGAAAATGCAATACTCTAGTAACAAAATGACAAAGGATTATGGAAGGGGGGCCGCCCAGAGTGCACTATAAGAAATACGTAACCTAACCTAACCTAACCAAAATACCAACTAAATATTTAATTAAAATATAGCTATAATGTAGTTTCCCAACGAGCCGAAGGTAATTGTCTGGTATAAACAGCGTGAAAACTGGGTATTGTCTCACCTTCGCGATACAAGTTCTCGAGTGTGTATTATATAATAGACAAGTACCAATTGTTTTACACAGACAGAGAAGAAAAAGATCGTGCAATCTATTTTAAATATGCCAAGTATTTGCTTGGCCTTTCACCATGGTCCAAAAACCGGTAGTTGGTCAGTCGATTGAGACTGATAGGCTCTGCTTTGACAGTTCATATCAGAGTAGCAAATTTCCATAAAAGTTTCGGACTCTCTTGATCATCCTTGGGTAAATCTTCAGGGACAGATTTAAGACGATTATTTTATTTGAATCTCGATATTTAGTTTTACCGTTTTGTTGTATATATGAGTTTTAAATTTTATTCTGTAGTTTGTCTTTTTGTTTTATTTATTATTTTCTTATGCTCTGGCAATTATTATATTTTCCAGAGATTTGATAGGTGATAAATCTGTATAATATCCTATCATAATATGTTCCCAAAGAAAAAAACTAAATTTTGAAAACATAAGTTTTGGAAATTTGATAAAGTGACACTTCTCTGATTGACTTCATAATTGTCACTACTTACGAAATTTGGTGAAAAGTGTAAAAAAGCAGAGCTCAACAATTTTTTGAAAGATCTTTGATCACTTCCCTTGTTTTGGAAGTGTTTCGAGCATTGTGTTCAAGCTTTGCTTCGAGTATTGTTATAAGTTTAACAAAGACCATCAAATTCCTTGGGCACACCCTGTTCTTGAAATTCGTTAAATAATTTAAATAGAGGAGTACCACCACCACCCTGATCTAAGTGCCATGAAGTCCACCATAGCAGAAATAATTATACACTGTTGCATGCTCTTTATTCGTTCATTAAACGTTTTTGGACGAACTGGCGTTATTTGGTGAGTGCGTT
>NC_142794.1:88638770-88750383 GCF_049724085.1 Artemia sp. Qi Xiang Cuo
ATATATATATTTAGAACTTTGTAAATGAATTTTCTGGCTAATGTCCTGCTTTTCCCCTGAATTATAAGCATGATTTGGACCTTAATTTCTGGAAAAAGATGTCCTAGATTCATGGAGGATTCCTTCGATCCATTCTAGATTCGTTCGATTAATTCTAGATACTTCTTTAGGCATTATTAAACTTAGCTTAATCTACAATAACCCATACCTTAAATCGCTAAAGATCCTAGGAATTTTCTTTCTGAGTATCTGAATAAATTGAACAACTTTTTTAGTTTTATTATGGTCATTTTATTTAGCCAAGAACTTTATGATAAATAAAATGTTTTAATTTTATTTTGCTAAATATTATTTTTCTCTTTTGTTAAATATTCTTTTTTGAATATTTACGCCGACGACTCATTTATAGCATCCTGAATAAAAAATAACCAGAAAATTATATATATAAGACATAATAAAAACATAATTATTAATCTTTAATACTTCTTATATGGCAAAACTACTACTTATTCAATTAACCAGCTGAGTTGGCCCATCCATTTATCCCTCTCTCTCTCTCTCGCCCCCCCCACTCTCTCTCTCTCTCTCTCTTCGCGCTCTCTCTCTCTCTCTCTCTCTCTCTCTCTCTCTCTCTCTCTCTCTCTCTCTCTCTCTCTCTCTCTCTCTCTCTCTCTCTCTCTCTCTCTCTCTCTCTCTCTCTCTCTCTCTCTCCCTCTTTCTTTTTTTCGTGTTGCATGATTCGGATTTTTTAGTTTATTTCTCTTTGTTTTTAGAAACCTAAATACGTATACCGGGTTATGTACGATATGCTGAACTTCCTCAATCTATTTGTGATAATGTTGAACATCATATCTGGTCTCATCACTGACAGGTTTGCTGAGTTACGTGCTGAGAAGGATGAAAAAGAAAAGATCCTGAAAAATTCATGTTTTATATATGGTAAGTTTCTTTTCTTCCTTTTTGTAAGTTATTTGTTTAATTACTTACGCAAGTAGTTTGTTGGTAATTTGCAATTACTTACGATTACTTACCTAGTAATTTTTGCTAGTATCTTTTTTTAAGTAACCACTAATCCTTATTCACAATTGGAATTACTATCTTTTAATTTTGACTTCAAATGACCTGAGGATAACATATATTGGGACCAGACGCGGGAATTTATTTAATCAACGGATTTCCCTCCCCATTCTAAAACGGAAACATCAGGTCTATCCTCCTGACGACCCTTGTCCCTCGGGGTGGACTTACAGTTAATATTTTTTAGCATAATAGTTTTTAGTTGGAACGTTATCTAAATACCGCAGTTGAAATCAGCGTATCTGGTTTGCCATCTCTGATTTTTTCAGCTTGTTATTAGTATTGGAGTACTTGTTTTTGCATTAAAGAAATGGAGGAAAGTTCAAAATCGAAAAATAGCAGAAGGGCAAGAGGTAAGAACATTTTTAGTTTTTCTGTGAATTTTAAGGTGGGGCACGGAAAAAAATAAGCTTACTTGGAAGGATTAAAACTTTATTTTGGGAGGAATTTGGCCACAAACGCCATTTACTTGTGGGTGACTAAAGTTCAATGTCCACCCCCATGTACATTGGTTCTCAATCAAGTATTTTGAAGCTAATAGCTTACGCAATAGAACAACTTTTTATTTTAATTGTGTTTTCTTTACCATATATAAAACTTGGTAGATAGTCAAAAAAGTATACTGTGAACGGGAGTGGTTCCAAAACAGTACAAACGGTTTAACTCCGGCATGGAAAGAGACAGTTTTTCGGAATGTCCATTGGATCAAATAAGGTCTAGCGACCTCATCGAAATAAGAAACAATTCCAAAATCAAATAAGGTATCATTACTTGGAAAACGGAAAGCAACAGCTGGGAAAAATAGGCACACTTGAACCAGAAAAAAAATTTTGAGCCAGGCAATATGCCACCTCACTCTTTATGGTTTTAGTAATAGGTCACAAGCACTTATTTTTTTAACTGACTTTACATAAATAAATTATTGATATCTTTTTAGTGTCGCTTTAAATTTTATATGTATTTATATCTCGTTCTTTTTTGTGTTTATTCACTTATTTTACCCCCCCCCCCTCTTTTTTTAAGGTCCCTTTTCATTTCTTAGCTTGTGTTTATGTTATTTTTTTAAGTTTAGTTTGACCAGTTATTTTCTTTTCAACTTATCAATTGACTTCTTATAGTAAAATTATTATCTAACCAATAATTGTTCATTCTGATTTTTCTGTTTCGTTGTTGTTTTTGCATTTTTGCCGGTTTTGGTGTTTTCATATAATATTTTGACTCCGAAGTCCAAATTTGGTGATTTGTGGGCTTGCGGTATTGATTTTTTAAAATAAATATCTTATTTTACCAACCCTATAGAGATCATAAGATTAATCATACTCCAGAATTGAGGTTCTAAAGCTTAATAAAAATTTTAATGAATAAACTTAAAAGTATATTATGAATGAAAAAGGTTTTAAACTATTTTCCTTTACTTATTTATGTTTTCTTTACTGTCACTTATGGTCATCTTCAAAGTTGTGAACCATGTTTTCTCTTATAGTTACCTTGTCTGATGCCTTGGCAATCATTGACGCTAGTGATTTCGAGGACCTTTTTGCAAATGAAAGTGATGATGACCTCTTTGGGTCTCATGATACAGAACTTGAAGATACAAGTGAAGATGAAGATCCCAACAGTGCCTTCCTTCCAGGAAATGCAAGTATCATTGATGAGCAATTACCTGAGCTTGAATATGATATTGAAGATAACATACCTCTGGCCGAGCGGGCTCGAATACAGCAGCGACCTATGAAACGACCGAAATTGCTGAAATGGAGGGAAAGCACCAGGTTTGAGATTCACTTGGGTTCAGTAAGAGATGAAGCTATCTTTACTGACCGTTCTATTTAAAAACTGGAAGAGTTTTTCACACAGTACTTCCCCCAGTCTTTTTTCGATGAGACGGCATATGCCACAAACTACACCCAACAAAAATAATTCAACAAGAGCATGAATGTCACTAGTGACGAACTTAAGACATTTTTTAGAGCTGTAATATTGATGGGCAATCTCAAATATCCTCAAATTAAATTGTAATGGAAGGCACAGTACCATGTAAACCAGATATCAGAAAATATTGGAAAAAACCCGTTTCTTCACTCTAAGAAGCAATCTAAAATTTCTTGCAGATGAGGAAATTTCTAATGACATTAAGAAGAACAATCGGTTGTCGAGAGTTCAGTCAATTATCGACCGTTTCCGTACCGTTCGCCTCTCTTTCCTGAGGGACAAAAATTGTTCAATTGATGAGCAGATGATCCCATTTTACGGAAAAACGTCATTAACGCAGTATGTACACGAATAAGCCAAATCCCGTCAGTCTCAAAACTTTGTTTTGACTAATCCGAAGGGCCTAATACTTACGTTCGAGATTCATCAGGGTGCCAATACGCTTCCTGAAAGTATGCGATGCCATGGCCTTGCAGCTGAAATCATAATCCGGATATCTCAAACTCTCCAATCCGGGTCTTGCCTCTACTTTGACCGATTTTTCAACTCAACAAAGCTACTCGACCTTCTATGCGAAATGCAGATAAATGCAACTGGCCCAATCATGCGAAATAGATTTGGAAAAGAGACCGTACGTCTGAAGCTAGAGAAAGAAATGAAGAAGAATGGGAGAGGGTCAAGCGTTGCATTTGTGCGAGAAGATCGGAAGCTAGCCATCACCGAATGGTTTGATTCAAGAACTGTGACACTAGGCTCAAATTGCAAGGCAGTAGAAGAAGAGACAACAGTGGAAATATGGGACAAAAAGCAGGTGAAAAAGATCACAATATATTGCCCGAGGTATGTAGCCGACTACAATAAGTACATGGGTGAAGCGGACATGGCTGACCGTCTGATCAGTTATTACCGATTCGCTTCCAGAACAGTAAATGAACCGCCTGATTACTTCATCATTTTATTGATGCTGCCTACTCAAATGATTATATCGAGTTGCTGGCTCATGAAGAAAATACCAGGCCAAGCTTGAACAAACTCATCTTATATCGTTTTCACGGTGCAGAGTACCTTCTCTGTCGGCGGAAACCGAAGCAGTATGTTGAGGAAGAGGATGATTGTGAAGTACTTTTGGCTGGTAATTTCATTAAGCGCCAACCACTACCTCCTGAGAGAGTCAGAGGAGCCATTCACTTACCCAAATACCACAACCTAAAGAACGCACAGAGGTGTCGCCTTCCTGGCTGCTCAATGAAGACAAGGTGGTGGTGTGTTGAATGTAAAGTGTTTCTATGTCTTGTTGGTGACAGAAAGGGCTTTTCTCGTTTCCACACGTAAACTACTGGCGGAAAATAAATTCCCTACTTCTTTCTCTTGATAAAAATAAAAGTGTTTTATTGTCGACATATATGTTTGATTTACTTTGTTAGGAACCGATGTCCACGGTAGTGGACAGTGGATTTTGGAGAGGAGGAGGGAATGAAAAATTTTTTGGAGGTCATTTTTGAAATCAGTGATTTTTTTAACACTAGTTATGTAAAAATCACGCGTCTTCAATGCCTATATCTATGCCAGTAGTCAGGAGGCTATGGGCTGGCATAAGTAGGGTAAGCGGTTCCATTTTGCGTCCTTTATGTTCCATCCTGTGTATTTGTCCCACTTTAAATTCCATGGCACCTTTCCAGTGCATGTACCTATGGATCTGGTTTGGTGGGTATAATCTATTCCATGACACCTTTCCAGTGCATGTACCTATGGATCTGGTTTGGTGGGTATAATCTGTTTTGGTGGGTATAGTCTGGTTTGATGGGTATAGTCAGGTTTGGTTTCTTAGGGATT
This sequence comes from Artemia sp. Qi Xiang Cuo, assembly GCF_049724085.1. Taxonomy (NCBI): domain Eukaryota; kingdom Metazoa; phylum Arthropoda; class Branchiopoda; order Anostraca; family Artemiidae; genus Artemia; species Artemia sp. Qi Xiang Cuo. The sequence goes on from NC_142794.1 coordinate 88,643,613, forward strand.
CCCCGCCTGTTCCTAAACATTGCAAAAAAGATAGCAGTATGAATGGGGGATTCCCCGCACAAATTTGTTTCAACTCCAAGTTTTTTTCAACCAGACTGGGTTTTTTTTCGAGCTAACACCTGTTTTTTAGGCAGCCAATCATAGAGAATTGCTTAACAATTCGTAATTGAAACCTCGTGTAAAATGTTCATGCTTTGGAATTTAATATTCATCATGTTTTAACACATTGATTATAGTACACTACATATTATTAACTTTGAAAACAATGGATATTTCTATTTTCAATGTGAGTATACTTTCATTCTTTATTTCCAAAAAAAAATCGTTTTACAAGTAAATTCAAATTTCAGGGGGATTTAGCCCCCCTCCCCTCCAACAACACAAAGCTTAAAATATGATGCGTATTTTCAATAGAAACGGCAAAGCATGCTTTTTTCTATTATCTAAATAAAATCTCTCCTCAACAGCTATGTTTACAAGTTTTAATTGTTTTGAAAAACAGTTCTTAATCATTCAGAAAACAACCTTTTTCCAAACGTGCTGTATTTTTCCGGTTTGAATGAAAAGCTTGCGTGTTACACAGAGAGTGACAGTTTTGGGGCTCAAATTTCACAGGCTCTTGCTATCACAGAGATTAAAACCATATGTGTTTATAATTACAGAAAAGGGTCCTTTTTGGAACCAAACTACAACGTATCTGAAAACAAAAAGCTTGGTGATTAAAACGGGCTTTGTCTAATTCTAGTCAAAACTCAGAATTGATAAGGGGGAGGCAAGATGGAACAATGCCACATTCTGTGTGTTTTTATCTTTATTTGGTGGGTATTCAAAAGCGGGGATTTCTGTTAAATAAATGATTCTTGTATGCGCGATTCAAGAGTTTCCTTTTATGGCCAAATTAAACGAGACGTATTTGATGAAAGTAAAAAGGGTTTAACAGATGATTAAGTGGCTTTTATAAAAATTTAAGACAGGGAAGGGGTCAATGTATCAATTCTAGCACGTTCGAAGTAAGGTGAAAAAAAACAAAGTATTTCTTCATTAAGGAATTTGTGTATTAAGTTGGAACTATCAGAGTTAAATAAATGATTCTTGTATGCGCGATTCAAGAGGTTCCTTTTATGGCCAAATTAAACGAGACGTATTTGATGAAAGTAAAAAGAGTTTAACAGATGATTAATTGGCTTTTATAGAAATTTAAGACAGGACAGGGGACAATTTGTCAACTCTAGCGAGTTTATTTTAATGTGAAAAAAAAACAAAGTATTCCTTAATTACGGACATTATGTATTAAGTTAGAACCTTAATAGTTAAACAAATGATTATTTCCTGCGCGATTCAAGAGTTTCCTTTTATGGCCAAATTAAACGAGACGCATTTGATGAAAGCAAAAAGGGTTTAACAGATGATTAAGTGGCTTTTATAAAAATTTAAGACAGGGAAGGGGTCAATGTATCAATTCTAGCATGTTCATTGTAAGGTGAAAAAACAAACTATTTCTTCATTAAGGAATTTGTGTATTAAGTCGGACCTTTCAGAGAGTGCTTACAAGGGACGGGGGAGGGGCACGAGGCTTCCGTTCCCGAAGGTCTCGGTCTCTGAGGGTTGGGGATAGTTTGTATCTGAAAGAGGGCTTAGTATTAAATTATATAATTTTTCTTCTTTTTTAAGGTGGAAGAGTATTCCTACAATTAACCCCCTCTAAAAACGAAGCAAAGATGGAACGAAGCCACATTGATGCAAGCTACAAGGCCCTCCATCATCAAATATGCTGGTTCAATTATACATGCTCTGGACCAGCCAATGACCACGCAACTTTCAATGCCAGGAGCCTCTCACGCCAGTGTTAGCTGGCGTGGGAGTGTTTGTGTTTGTGTGTCTCGCTGGTTTTCTGACTGGGTGTGTGTGGGTGGGGGGGTGGGTGGGTGGGTGTGGGTGTGTGTTTTTGTGTCTTTTTGTGTGTTTGTGTTTTTTTCTGTGTGTTTGTGTCTGTGTGTCTTTTTTTTTGTTTGTGTGTGTTTTAGTGGGTTTTTGTGTGGGTGTGTGTGTGTGTGTGTGTGTGTGTGTGTGTGTGTGTGTGTGTGTGTGTGTGTATATGTGTGTGAGTGTGTGTGTATGTGTATGTGTATGTGTGTGTGTGTGTGTGTGTGTGTGTGTGTGTGTGTGTGTGTGTGTGTGTGTGTGTGTGTGTGTGTGTGTGTGTGTGTGTGTGTGTGTGTGTGTGTGTGTGTGTGTGTGTGTGTGTGTGTGTGTGTGTGTGTGTGTGTGTGTGTGTGTGTGTGTGTGTGTGTGTGTGTGTGTGTGTGTGTGTGTGTGTGTGTGTGTGTGTGTGTGTGTGTGTCCCCCCTTTCGCCTAGTTGTCCCCAAGTGCACCTGGTAAAAAAATTTTAAATACCCATTTTGTTCAAAAAAGTTCAAAGGTCAAAGAGCTATACCTCCCGAGTTGAAAAAAAACCCTACAGATCCAAGGGTAAGGACTTTCAGGTATGTAACTTGCCCATTGTTAAAATATAAGGTTTTTATGGAAGGAGTGGTCGTATAAACTTTGGAGGAGGCATATTCAATTTGAGACCGGAACTTTTTCTACTGCCATTATTTTTATTCTAATTACAATTCTGAAACCTATTTTGTTCTGTCACGTCAGGTTTTCAAGATAGAAAAAAAACATATATTTTTACTCCCTTTTCGTTGGATTTTTTCGATGTTTATTTATTTTAACGAAATGCTGAATTTTCCCATCAACCGTCGGTACAGTTCAAGGGCCATATGGATTTTAATATCCCAATGAAATATAAAGTACAATGTTTTTAGAAAATTTTTGCTTTATAAATTATAAGAATTTTCTATTTTTAAACTTTTCCCTTCTTCAATATTAAGTTCACCTTTCCGTTCACGTTCAATGGCTTCCTACCATGAATACGTATTAGCAGAGAATAGTTTTATGTATGAGGGCTTTGAGACTGGCGATGCATAGCTTCCTTCTTCCGTTAGTAAAATGAGAATGCCTCCTGCCACTTCTGGGCTCTTTTTTTTACCCACACTAAGTGCGGTATAGAAATTATAGCAACAGTACTTAAATTTTACGATTTGTACGATTATTGTTTTCCAATTTCTTCTTTTTTTCAGTGAAAACAATGGCATCTAGAGGTTACAATAGTTCACTAGATTTGTTTTGCTATGTGAGTGGCTATCTCATAAACAAAACCCATCGGAAGACATTCATAGCTATTTTGAGGAGAGCACATGTGATATACGTTGATTTGAAGGTAAGACAGTGGTATGTCGTGGCCAGCACATTTCATCTCTTTGACATGCGTATGCGTGGTGTCTCTTTGACACCATGGTCAGTTATTTCTGTTTGACACATTCTGCTTTATCACACAAAACTCGTGCACCTTTGAAGTATCTGCTCTATTTCAAAGCCAAATACACATGATCCCGTCACTTTCTCTGTACTAACACCATCTACACAATCAATGGAAAAACGCATGAGAAATGTTCTCCATCTTCTAGAAACAAGTCAGACTCTGTTAAGAAGCTGGTGAAGATGATAATTTGATTAATGATGATGATCCTTGTGTGACACTAACAAAAGGCCTAGCTCAACCGCTAAGTTCATACCTGTAAAAATTTAACTTGCTGTCACCTAGAACAAGACACAACGAACTTGCATAGCTCGTTGAAGTGAGTGACAATATGTGCTACTGCAAGGACATCCTCGGTCTTATGTCAAGCCTCGGGTTATAACACAGCACTGAAGCATGGCAGGGTGACTTTTTAATGACTGCTTCAATGCAAATTTTGAAGCTGTATTAGTATAAAATGGGAACATATATGCGTCAGTAATATTCTGTTCATCCAAAAGAGACGTACAAAATTATGTCACTACCTCTTGGAAACATTTACCATTGCGATTAACAATTGGAATATCTGTGGTGGCTTAATAAATAATCACTATTTTCATTGGAATGCAGAGAGGGCACGCTAACTACTGCTGCTTTATCTGCGAGTGCAACGGCATCGTTATATAAAGAAGAATTGGGCCATCATGGATGAAATCAAGCCGTTTAATAATAACGTCCGTCGTGTGCCGTTGGTTTAGATGCCTCTACTTTATATAGGGCTGTGGCTCATGATAAAAAAAAAAAAAAAATTGTATTATCTTAGGGAGAGTGTCTAATTTTTTTTAAGGTCTTACTTTTTTTCTCTCTCGGGAATAGGCTCAAACGAACCGAAATTAAAAGTTCTAATGTCCTGTTTAAGTAACCAAAAAGATTGTGACAGAGCAAACTGACGTTTTCTGCGATTTTATGACACTAAACTACCTTTTTGCTCCAAAGAGGCCAAATTGCTACCGAATGAAAAACCTGAAAGAGCCAGTTCATACAAAAGTATCTAAAAGCTGTATTTTAAGGGATAAACTTTTGAGGGATATTTCAAAACATATGATTTTATGTATTTTCTCTATATTTTGATTTCAAGTTTCTCCATTGCTATTTACAGGAACTGTTCTTTACTCATCATTTATCATCATGAACGCTATACAAATGAGACAAGAAAATAATAAGAAAGTAGGATTGTAACCAAATTAAGTTAGTTTAAATTTCAAACTTTGAATATATGATTAAGAAAAGCGCGACGCCTGTCTATATAAACCTTTGAGTCTGAACCTAAGTCTACATTACAATAAAGGCAGCGATAAGATGTATTTTATATGCCGATTTAAAGCACAAAAACTCTAATAAATTTAAAGTTATTTGTACAAATTATCACCAAATTCAAATTTGCATTATCTTAGAGAGAGAGTTTAAGCAGCCCCAAAAAGTTTAACGATCTTGACAAAATTATGCAATACAATCTATTTTGCAAGAAAAATGTAAGATAAGCAGTTACAAAATATATAATCCCTAAAGTGTTCGGAGAAGGAAGGCCGTACATGAGTCTCCCCCCCCCCCTTCCCCACTCTGAGATGATCGGTTCAAACAAGTAGGTCCTTGTGCCTTTTTTATTTAATAAAACAGAGCCCACCTCATCAAAGGGGATGTATCCAAAGGCCCTTGCATCAGAGGCTAAACTGACGTGCAGTATACCATTTGTTTTTATGCAAGTATACGGTTCATAAAAATGAGCTGTAACTTTAGACAATTTATCTAATAAAACTAAACCAAATACTCCTAACCACCCGTTAGGGTATGGATCAACAGATTCTTAAATGGGGAGTGGGGTAGCTAAAGCATCAAAAGAATTTTAGGCCTACAATATCAAACTTTCTGCAAATGTTTTAAATTGATTGAATCAATACTTAGAAGAATACAAAATCAAGATCTGATCTCCCTTAATTAGGAAATAATTTATTTCGAAAAGCAAAAATACTACCTTAGCTTTTCTCTCAAATTATCTTGCAAAGCATTGTTCTCAAAGTAATTTTGATGAAATGAGAAAAGGCCATGATTGATGTGTTTGACTCTCAGTTAGGATTTGATTCAATTAATTTACAAAACCGTCATACTCATGTGACAGCGATTTGAAAAAATTCTTCATCAGGTTATAAGGCATGCATTATGTTAAGCTTTGTTAAAAGAAAGCAACCATAGAAAATAACCAGCAAATAATTAAATAAACCTCCCCCCCCCCCAACAAAAAAACAAAGAAAAGTGTCGGCCAGTGGTACCCTGCATAGTAGAAACAACACAACAGAGTAATGAAAAATAAAAAGTTTTTTGTTTCTTTTTTGATTAATTAAAAATTACGCCAATTATAATAAAAATTTAATTATTCTAATTAAGATAATAGAACTTTTTTAATTCTTTGATCCGCATATGGGCTGATGAAGAAAGGCTAGCAATTGACATATTTACTGAAAAAAACTGTGCTGGAGTAATAAACAAGACGCACCCTCGGTTGAGCTTAGTAGCCAAATCTGCTTCTTGATTTACTGTACCACAATCATCAATAGTGTTAACAGAACTTAAAATGAATGATCATGTCAAACTTAAAATGAATAGAAATTACCAAAAACTGGATTAGGAGGATTATTTCTTAAGGGGATTATTTTATGTTGCCAAATGATTTGGAATTAATTGGGTAGTCTTGCCAAGACTTGCAGGTCTTGAATAAGTGATCCGAATACATCGCAGAAAACTAGGAGTCGACTTCTACTTTCTCTGAAAACTCAGGAAAACCTTGTAACTTTTCTTGTTTTGTACCGGATATAAAGGTTTTCAAATTTAGTGAAACTTCTATCATTAGAAAGTATTTAGTTTTTTCGATTAAATGAAGCTAAAAATATTTTGTATTTTCAAGGAAATTTCGTAGTCAAAACACAAATTCTCAAAAGGTTTCAATGATAACTAGTCCCCTGGGAGAATCCGTTAATGGACCCTTTATCTTTGAGATATTCAGCCGACGTTGGGACTCACAAAATGATGTTTAAGGTATCAAATCCTCTTAAACTTTTAAAAGAAAGAGCGTCATTTGGGATTTAGTGAAAATAATTTTTAATCGCTTAGTACGTTTTTTTCCTCATTATGAACAATACTACCAAAAAAAAAAAAAAAATATGAGAGACGTATTTTTTTATTTTGTCTCTCAAAATTGAGAGACAAGAGTGATGCTCTTCTCTGGAGTACTTCTGTAACCAACTCTATTTTAATATAAAATCCTACATTCCTACATGAAAGAAGTGTTGATTCTTTGGTGGACAAGTGGGTCAATTAAGAGTAGATTAATCAGTTTTATACTTACTGGGAAACACTTGTGCTGTTGTAGTAGACAATACAGCTCGTCTGGTGACCTCGTCTTCTAGGCTAAATCTGCTTGTCCATATACAGTAACGCCATCATCAATGGCCACAGCTCGTTGATCACAAAAACCCGTGACATTCGAAACACCTAAGGGAATGTTGCTGATGCACAATTTCTATTATGTTGCTGAAGTGCCTATAATTTAAAAAATAGAATTTATTTTACAGGTTTTTACCAAAATTCAACCAACACAAAATTCTATTCAGTTAAAACCAAAACAAAACATGGCAATCCACTAAACAACCAAGATAAGAAACCCTTCAGTAAAACCCACATAAAATTATATATGTGGAAGTTCTAACAACGCAGAAGGCAGCTTGGAAAAATTCATGAGGAGTACATGCAGTTGTGAACTTCTTTCTTAAACATATATCTTTCTTACCGTAATTGCATAACGAATTAATAGACTTAATGAAGTGAAAATAACCAGCCTTTCCAATGCGAGATTCGCTTTTCTCACCAGGTCCTTCACAGATAACGGTATCATCAGCAAACGAGGTAAGACACACTTCTTTCAAATAAAGACGCATGAGATCAACATAGATGAGGTAAAGCAGCGGATCTAACACTGATCCATGTGGCACTCCACACGTCACTGGAAATGCTGCTGAACCCACATGACTCAAGACTACCTTGAGGGATCTCCCTGTAAGATAACTTTCAAACCGCTTCAGGGACTTACCGCGGACATTTAACGACTCCATCCGACTTAACATAGTTAGAAAATCAACTGTATCGAATGCTTTGAGAATATCTATAAATATAGACAAAGGTGTTTCACCTCTGTCCATACCACTGTTAATTGATTCCATAAGTTGTTGCAAAGCATTCGTCGTCGAGTACCCTTTGCAAAATCCGAATTGGGTCTAACTGCAGGTCTTAGTCATTTATGATCTTTAAAAGTGAACGCTAGATGGTATTAGCCGAGGTAAACAAGAGGCATCGCTTTTTAGTTTTTCAACTCAGTAACTCTGGCAAATATAATAACTGTGAATCGAACACGATTTACGCGCAATCTCTCTGGGCCAGAAGTATTCTCAATATTATCGGATCCTTTACAAAAAGTGAAAAACGTTAGGTTATTAAAGTGCTTTTAAATTCACAAAGATATAAATGAATAAATATATCTATTGTAAATTTGAAGGAAAAACTTATTGCTGTGAAAACCTTTCTGGCTAAAAATGAGATATAGAGTTTTCGACAAAAAAGAGGCCGAAGAAGCGATAACTAGTTAAATTTTAAAGATTGTTCCATTCTTGACAGGCTCCTTCACATTGCAGTGCATTGTTAAGAATAACATGAGTTTTCTCTCTCCAGTGTGTTTTCACTGTGTTAAATTCATCCTTGCGGTTCGGTTTGGTAATACTGTGCTGACAAATGTGTATCTCCCATGTAACGAAAAAACTATTTCCGCTTTAAACGCGTATATGAAAGCCTTGGCAAATCTTAATGCTATTCTTGCGTCTGTTGTATCGACTGGTTATGATTTCATAGTGGTTGGTGACTTCAAAATAGATTTTACAAGTCAGTCAGTTCGATCCAATATAGTCCTTGATCCTTTTTCTGCTTATAAAATAGTCAAGAAAAGTGTTGATTATTCATATATTCACCAATCTTGAAGTTTGTCTAATATTGACCATGTAGTTTCCAAGCCAAATATTAAAGTATCGACTGTTCTTGTTCGTGAAGACGATCGTTATATTGACCACCTCCCAATTTCGTTCTCTGCTCACTATTCGCTTCCCGTTCTACTAGAGCATTTACACAAAGTTCTAAATGGTTTTACAGGAATAACTGGAGCAGAGCTAATTTTGCACTTTACATTACTACGTTGTCCGCGTTATTGTATTCTATAAAAGTTCCTTACCATTTGCCTCAAGTTACTGACCGTTTCTCAAATGATAAGCAATCTCTAAATGAATATTATGATAAAATAATTTGGTGCTTAAAACAAGCAGAGGCGACTGCTGTTCCACTAGAAAAGATTAAAGTTAAAACTAGAAAATCAGAATGGGTTTTGGACCCAGAATTAAAAGTTGTAAAGAATAAAGCTAAGTTTTGGCTACGAATATGGGTGTTTTGCGGTCGGCCAAATCGAAGAGTTGTCTTCGATCTGAAGCAAAGTACCAAGCGTACTTATAAAAAACGTTTACGGCAGTCTAGGGTATCTGGTTTTGATTTTCCTGCGTCGAGAAAGGAGTGGTCTCATGTTCTGAATTCGGGTACGCTTAATAGTGATTTTTTTGAAAGTCCTATAGCAGTTCATACTTGGGTGTCGTATTATAATGATATTTTCGGCTTGGTGAACCGGGAAGTTGAAAAGCTTTTTAGTAACCTTCTTGAGTCGTGTTTGCCTAACCGTATTTCTCAGAGTAATTTATTACCAGTTTCTACTGTTGATATTGGTCAAGCTATTTAGAACATGCAACCTATCTCTGTTGATCAAGGCGGAATTTCTTCTCCTCATCCAAAAGTAGTTTTCCCAACTTTGATCGATCATCTTCAGCTACTGTTTCAGATGTGTTTATCTACTTCTATGGTTCCCGACAGTTTTCTCTGTGGCACAGTCACCTCGGTTTTGAAGTGTGGAAAAACTTCGTCAGAGTATAGTTCTCATCGACCAATTACTGTTTCGTGCACTCTTAGCAAAATTTTTGAATATATTCTTCTCCCTTTCACTTCAGAAAATGTTAATTTTGGTGAAAACCAATTTGGCTTTCAAAAAAGGCTTGGATGTCAGCACGCTCATCGTGTTCTAGAATCCCTCCTGTTGCAATTTGTTAATGATAAATCTCCTCTTCATATCTGTGCTCGTGATCTTTCGAAAGCTTTCGATAGTATAGTCCACTCACATGCACTCTGTTCCCTTTTTTCCAACAATATTAAAATTTCTATTGTTGTTTTGTTACGGTACTGGTATTCTAACTCTTTTATTCAGGTAAAATGTAATGAAGTAGTTTCTGATTCAAAGGTGCTTCCTCGGCGTGGGGTCCGTCAAGGTGGTGTGCTTTCTCCAACTATCTTTAAGTTATGTATTGTTCTTATCCTTTCATACTTGCCTTCGACTTTCATTTCTGATGGAATTGATGTCTCGTATCTTGCTTATGGGGACGATGTTCTCCTTGTCAGTCATTCTAAGGCTGGGCTCTCACATTCTTTCAGCTGGATCTTAGACCAGTTCAGACAGATTGGGCTTATGCTGGACGTTGATAAGTGCAAATATATTTCATTTAATTCGAGTACGAGTCTCCCTTTTAACTGTGGCTTTTTCTCTGTTCCCTGTGTCTCTTCTTTTGGGTGGCTTGGTCTTCAAATTAATAATAATCTCAAAAAACTTCGGGCTCTGACAGTTTATAATGCAAAAAAAAAAAAAAATAAGATAGGATATTCAAAAATTTTTGCAAATAGAGGGAGGTACAATAGAAAAGCGCCTGGGGAATTATATTCTTCGTTTTGCGATCAATCTATTCTTTTTTTATCCGGTTTTCTTCCAATTCTGAAGCCTAAAGATCTGAATTCTATCCAGACTTATTATTTTAAATTTTCTCGCTACCTTTTGTGCCTCCCTCCGTGGTTCCGGAGCCGGCATCTAATATCGCGATTCGGCCTCCCTGATTTACGGGAAAAAGTTACTGTGCTTGCGGGAAAGCTGTCGTTATCTGCAGGTCTTACTGCGCACCATAATTTACGTTGTTTTATGTAAATAATTGTTAAGTGTAAGAGTTTCCTTTTTTTTTTTATTGATGTACTCCGCTTCTTTTTTATAGTGGGTAATAAATAAATTATGATTATTATTATATAGGATGCTTAAATCATCATCATAATCTAAGTCCGGGAAAATTTATCTTCCCCATTTTATTCCTTGTTGTCCCATTGCCTTTTTTGTGTTCCTTATGACATTGTCCATCAAAATGATCCATGTAAAGGGAGATATAACACAACCCTGATTAACTCTGGATTATAGGCAGCGCGCTAACGCTGCCTAAGTAAAGAACGATGTGGCCACAATGTGTATTTTTTTTCTTTCTTCGACAGGCACTTCGTTTTCCACGGAGTTGTCGTAGAAACTTCGAAAAGGGCTCATTTGATTGGATTTAGGGGTGGCTAGTGCCCTCTTAAATAGTCGAAAGTGTTTGGAGGGCAACTAGTCCCCCACGCCCTTTATTCCTCCAAACACATCCAATCAAAATTTTGAGATAGCCATTTTGTTCCCAGTAGTTGATTTCCAGATGGAAAATATCTTTTTGAGGATGACACTCCCTGGGGGCATATAAGATTTTTATAGAAGGTGTTGTCGTAGAACCTTCAAAACAGGCTCATTCGATTGGAAATTCGAAAGGCTAGTACCCTTTTTAGTTGTCGAAAGTGACTGGAGGGCAACTAGCCCCCCCCCCACGCCCATCATTTCCCCAAACACATCCGATAAAAATTTTGAGATAGCCATTTTGTTCAGCGTGATTCATTTCCAGATAGAAAATATCTTTTTGAGGAGGACACTCCTCCAAAACCCTCGGGGCAAGGGTTTTAAGTTATGCCCTGGGGAATATAGGGTTTTTATAGAAGGCGTTGTCGTAGAAACTTCAAAACAGGCTCATTCCATTGGAAATTCGAAGGGCTAGTACCTTTTTTAATAGTCGAAAGTGATTGGAGGGCAACTAGCCCCCCCCCCACGAAGCCCATCATTCCCCCAAACACATCGAATCAAAATTTTGAGATAGCCATTTTGTTCAGCGCAATTGATTTCCAGTTAGAAAAAAATTCTTTTTAGGAGAACACTCCCCCACAACCCTCAGGGAAAGGCTTTTAAGTCATGCCCTGGGGGCATAAAAGGCTTCTATAGAAGGCGCTGTCGTAGAAACTTCAAAAAAGGCTCATTCGATTGAAAATTCAAAGGGCTAATGCCATTTTTAATAGTCGAAAATGATTGGAGTGCAACTAGCACCCCACGCCCATCATTTCCCCAAACACAACCAATCAAAATTTTGAGATAGCCATTTTGTTCAGCGTAGTTGATTTCAAGATAGAAAATATGTTTTTGAGGAGGGAACTCCCCAAGAGCCCTCAGGGCAAGGTTTTTAAGTTATGCCATTGGGACCTATAGGTTTTTAAAGAAGGTGTTTTCGTAGAAACTTCAGAAAAAGCTCATTTGTTTGGAAATTCAATGGGTTAGTGCCCTTTTTAATAGTCGAGAGTGATTGGAGGGTAACTAGCCCCCCCCTCACGCCCATCATTCCCCCAAATACATCCAACAAAAATTTTGAGATAGCCACTTTGTTCACCGTAGTTGATTTCCAGATAGAAAATATATTTTTGAGGAGGACACTTCCCCACAACCCTGAGGGCAAGGATTATAAGTTATGCCCTGGGGGCATATAAGGTTTTCTATTGAAATCTTTGTCGTAGAAATTTGAAAAAGGGCTCATTCGATTTGAAATTCAAAGGGCTAGTAGCCTACTCTTTTTAATAGCCGAAAATGATTTGAGGGCAACTAACCTTCCTCTGACGTCCACCTTTTCCCAAACACATACAATAAAATTTTTTAGATAGCTATTTTATTCAATGTAGTTGAAAGTTTTGGAAATTATGTCTTTAAGGATGACAACCCCTCCCCCCCCACAGCCCTCATGGCAAGGGTTGTAAGTTATGCCCTGGGGGAATATAAAATTTTTAATTGAAGGCAACTAGCCCCCCCTCCCCTCCCCGCTTGCCCATCATTCCCCCAGACACATCCAATAAAAATTTTGAGATAGCCATTTTGTTCACCGTAGTTGATTTCCAGATAGAAAATATATTTTTGAGGAGGAAACTTCCCCACAACCCTGAGGCCAAGGATTATAAGTTATGCCCTGGGCGTATATAAGGTTTTCTATTGAAATCTTTGTCGTAGATATTTGAAAAAGGGCTCATTCAATTTGAAATTCAAAGGGCTAGTAGCCTACCCTTTTTAATAGTCGAAAGTGATTTGAGGGCAACTAACCTTCCTCTCACGCCACCTATTCCCAAGCATACAATAAAATTTTTTAGATAGCTTTTGCATTCAACGTAGTTGAAAGTTTTGGAAATTAGGTCTTAATAGGATGACAACCCCTCCCCCAACAGCTCCCAGGGCAAGGTTTGTAAGTTATGCACTGGGGGAATATAAAATTTTTAATTAAAGGCAACCAGCCCCCCACCCCCACCCCCACGCCCATCATTCCCCCAAACACATTCAATAAAAATTTTTAGATTGGCATTTTGTTCAGGGTAGTTGGTTTCTAGATAGAAACTATGTTTTGGAGGAGGACACTCCCCAACAGCCCTCAGGGCAAGGTTTTTAAGTTATGCCCTGGGGCATATAAGGTTTTTATAGAAGGCGTTGTCGTAGAAACTTCAAAAGGGGCTCAATTTATTGGAAGTTCAAAGGGCTAGTGTCCTTTTTAATAGTCGAAAGTGATTGAAGGGCAATTAGCCCCCTCCACGCCCATCATTCCCCAAACACATCCAATCAAAATTCTGAGATAGTCTTTTTGTTCAGTGTAGTTGATTTCCAGATAGAAAATATGTTTTTGAGGAGGACACTCCCACACAAGGCTTAGGGCAAGGGATTTAAGTTATGCCCTGGGGGCATGTAAGGTTTTTATAGAAGACGTTGTCGTAGAAACTTCAAACAGGCTCATTCGATTAGAAATTCAAAGGGCTAGTGCCCTTATTTAATAGTCGAAAGTGATTGGAGGGCACCTTACCCCCCCCCCTCCCCCACGCCCATCATTCCCCCAACTACATCCAATCAAAATTTTTAGATAGCCATTTTGTTCAGCGTATGCTAGTTTATTTCCAGATAAAATATATTTTTTTGAGGAGAGCAGTCCCCCAAAACCCTCGGGGCAAGGGTTTTAGGTTATGCCCTGGGGGTATATAAGGTTTTTATAGAAGGCATTGTCATAGAAACTTCAAAACAGGCTCATTCTATTGGAAATTGGAAGGGCTAGTACCCTTTTTAATAGTCAAAAGTGATTGGAGGGCAACAAGGCCCCCCCCCCTCCGACGCCCATCATTCCCCCAAACACATCCAATTAAAACTTTTAGATAGCGATTTTGTTCAGCGTTCTTGATATCCAGATAGAAAATATGTTTTTGAGAAGGACATTCCCCCACTGCTCTCATGGAAAAGGGTATTAAGTTATGCCCTGGGGGTATATAAGGTTTTTATAGAAGGGGCTGTCGTAGAAACTTCAAAAAAGGCTCATTTGATTGGAAATTCAAGGGGCTAGTGCTCATTTTAATAGTCAAAAGTGATTGGAGCGCAACCACCCCCCCCCCCCCCCCACGCCCATCATTTGCCCAAACATATCTAATCAAAATTTTGAGATAGCCATTTTGTTCAGCGTAGTTGATTTCCAGATAGAAAATATGTTTTTGAGGAGGACACTCCCCCAGACCTGTCAGGGAAAGGGTTTTAAGTTATGCCCTGGGGCATATAAGGTGTTTATAGAAGGCGTTGTTTTAGAAACTTCAAAAGAGACTCATTTGGTTGGAAGTTCAAAGGGCTAGTGCCCTTTTTAATAGTCGAAAGTGATTGGAGGGCAATTAGCCCCTCTCCACCCCATGCGCCCATTACTCCCCCAAACACATCCAATCAAAGTTTAGAGATAGCCTTTTTGTTTAGCGTAGTTGATTTCCAGATAGAAAATATGGTTTTGAGGAGGAAACTCCCCCACAACCCTCAGCGCAAGGGTTTTAAGTTATGCCCTGGGGGCGTAAAAGGTTTTTATAGAAGGTGTTGTCGTAGAAACTTCAAAACAGGCTCATTCGACTGGAAATTCAAAGGGCTAGTGCCCTTTTAAATAGTCGAAAGTGATTAAAGGGCACCTTGCCCCCCCCCCCACGCCCATCATTCCTCCAAACACATCCAATCAAAATTTTGAGATAACTATTTTGTTCAGCGTAGGCTAGATTATTTCCAGATAGAATATATTTTTGGAGGAGGACAATCCCCCACAACCCTCGGGTTAAGGGTATTAGGGTATGCCCTGGGGGCATATAAGGTGTTTATAGAAGGTGTTGTTGTAGAAACTTCAAAACAGGCTCTTTCGATTGGAAATTCGAAGGGCTAGTGCGCTTTTTAATAGATGAAACTGATTGGAGGGCAACTAAAACCCACCCCCCCCCCTCCACGTCCATCATTCCCCCAAATACATCCAATCCAAATTTTGAGATAGCCATTTTGTTCAGCGAAATATGTTTTTGAAGAGGACATTCCCCCACAACCCTCAGCGCAAGGGTTTTAAGTTATGCCCTGGGGGCATATAAGGTTTTTATAGAAGGCGTTGTCTTAGAAACCTCAAACAGGCACATTCGATTGGAAATTCAAAGGGCTAGTACCATTTTTAATAGTCGAAAGTGATTGGAGGGCAACTAGCCCCCCACGCCCTTCATTCTACCAAACACATCCATTAAAAATTTTGAGATTGCCATTTTGTTCAGTGTAGTAGATTTCCAGATAGAAAATATGTTTTTGAGGAGCATACTCCCCCACAACCCTCAGGGCAAGGGTTTAAAGTTATGCCCTGGGGGCATATAAGATTTTTATAGAAGGCGTTATCGTAGAAACTTCAAAAGGGGCTCGTTTGATTGGAAATTCAAAGGGCTAGTGTCCTTTTTAATAATAGAAAGTGATTGGAGGGCAACCTGTCCCCCCCCCCCAACCGGCAACCATCATTCCCCCAAACACATCCAATCAAAATTTTGAGATAACCATTTTGTTCAGCGTAGTAGATCTCCAGATAGAAAATATGTTTTTGAAAAGAGGACACTCCTTAGCAACCTTCAGGGCAAGCGCTTTAAGTTACGCCCTTGGGGCATATAAGGTAATTATAGAAGGCTTTGTCGTAGAAACTTCAAAACAGGCTCATTCGACTGGAAATTTCAAAGGGCTTTTGCCCTTTTTAATAGTTGAAAGTGATTGGAAGGCAACTAGCCCCCTCCTCCCCTTGCCCATCATTCCCCCAAACACATCCAATCAAAATTTTGAGATAGCCATTTTGTTCAGTGTAGGGTAGTTGATTTCCAGATAGAAAATATGTATTTGAGGAGGAGACCCCCCCCAAAAAAAAACCCACAGGGCAAGGGTTTTAAGTTATTCCCTGGGGGCAAATAAGGTTTTTATAGAAGGTTTTGATGTAGAAACTTCAAAAAAAGGCTCATTCAATTGGAAATTCAAAGGACTGGTGCCGTTAATAGTCGAAAGTAATTGGAGGGCAACTAGCCCCCCTCCCACGCCCATAATTCCCTTTCTTCCCTTTCTTTCTTTCTTCTGGAATCATCAAGTTTCAATCTTCTGTGAGGAAAACCAAAAGCAAGCTGGGAACAAAAATACAATTACCTCATAAGCTACCTGAAGGGGAAAAAAAATCCGTAATAAGAAAATTCGAGATCTTCGTTGTCGAATATATCCCTCTGAGTTTTTTCCGGTGTTTACATGTACTTAATTTATATTTCTTTGATCTTCTGGGGGTGCAAAGTACATCAAATAACGTGATTGGGACGCTATTGTTTGCTTAAGTTTGAATGCATAACTTCCAATAACATTCTTTGACAATACAAGCATCAGTGATGATTAAGGGAGCAAATTCAAATTGAATGAGTACGCAAATATATATATAGTGTTAATTGTATATTAATGATTATAAATTATTGTAAGCTCGGGTTAGGTCGTAATGATTAAATTGATGTCTTAGCAAAACTATCTATTGGTTTAGGTAATAGTACCTAATTTGTGAAATATATTTATCATGAATTTTAAATATACATAAGAAATATTCAATAGTTTTGAGACAGCCATTTTGTTCAGCGTAGTTAATTTCCAGATAGAAAATGTGTTTTTGAGGAGGATACTCCCCAAAGCCCTCAGGGCGAGGGTTTTAAGTTATGCCCTGGGGAAATATAAGGTTATTATAGAAGCCGTTGTCGTAGAAACTTCAAAAAAGGGCTATTTCGATTTGAAATTCAAAGGGCTAGTGCTCTTTTTAATCGTCGAAAGTGATTAGGGATATTTTTTATAGCTGTTGTTGTTTAGACAAGGGCACTTCGTATCGCAGGAGTTGTCTTAGAACTTCGAAAAGGGCTCATTCAATTGAAAATAGAAAGGGTTGATGCCCTTTTTAACAGTCGATAGTGATTGGAGGGCAACTAATCCCCTTCCACTTCCAGCCTCCCACGCCCACCCTCCCATTTGCCCATTATGTTTAAAAACTCAATGTTGCCCTAAGATTAAATCAAAATGCACTGTGTTAATGCTAATTCCCATTAAGGCATCTCAGCAGTATCCCAAGAATGACTCAGGGTATTATGTTCAAATTTTCGGGGCTGCTTCTGCTCTTAAAATTTAACCAAATCAAAATAGCGTAAGTGTATCCAAGATATCAAAGAAAGTAAACAGATTTTTTTTATGGTATCAAGTTTTCTATTTCAGGTCAACTAGAGGAGATATGAAACTAAATTAAACAGTACTATTTTTGTCAAGATTTTTAAAAGGGTGTATGTTGTTAAAAATTACTTAAAACTTTTTCTCCAGCATACAGCTTTTCTTTTAAAAACTAATTTTGTGGAAAAAGTTTTTTTTATTAATTTAATAAGAAACCAGCTACTAACCTACCTTAACCATATCAGTGTTATTCTCGTACATACTGCTAATCATTTTAATATATTTGTCTGGTATACCATCCAAGGATAAGACCTTTGTTAAAGCTCTTCTATCAACTAAATCTAACGCTTGCTCTTAATCAGTTAAACTGAGGACTAAAGGTGTTTGATCACACAGGTACTTCTCAATTATCAACCTTAGAGTAAAAATTTGGTCAGCGCACCCTCTACCCTTCCTATAACCGCATTGTTCTTCTCTTAAAACTTTGTCTACAACATCTCTTGGTCTAAAAAATATCATCATACTAAGTAATTTACTACCTACAGAAACCAGCCCAATGCCTCTAAAATTACCACACTCACTCTTATCACCTTTCTTATACAGGGGTTTAATTAGGGTTTTCCTTAAATTACAAGGTACTTCTTCTTTTTCAAAACTAATTAATTAACCATTATAATATTCAGTTGTAACAATTTATTAATATAATTTATGTGATTATTTATATATTATTTTTATTTAGAGGAAACGCTATATTGTTGCCTATAGGGAAGGGTCGTAAGGATTCTATGTATTTTTTTTCCATACAGGCACTTCGCTTGAAAGAGGTGGTCATAAAAACGTCAAAGAAGAATCATTTGTTTGGATCAAAGTTCTAGAGCCCTTTTTAAGATTCAAAAGTCATCAGAGAAAAACCAGCCTCCCTCCCACCCCTTTTTATCTCCAAAGGCGTCCAATCAAAATTTAAGATGGACATTTTTTTTTCAAAACAGTCCTAAGGTTAAATAACCATGCCTCCAGGGTAAACAATACCCTTCCAGAGACCGCGGGGCAATGGCTGTAAGTTATGAAAGTTGCCCTTTGCTAATATACAAGGTTCTTTAATCGGAAAAGAGGGCATGTTTGATCCTGGGACTTCAAAAAAGGTTAGGATATTAGAATAAAACTTAGAGCAAATTTTGAGAGGGATGCCGAAGACATCAAACACACCATCTGATTACTGGTTGTCAAAAGGAAATATCAGCAATATCTAACGGCTGAGATTATTAAGTTGAAACTTTCAAGGTATGTGGGGAAATTTTGAAGAGGGTTTGAGGGCAACCAGTCCCTCCCTCTCCTTGATCTGTTTAGGTGCCACTCTCTACTCAACACTAATCGAAATTTAAAAATTGTCGTTTTTTTCAAACAGGTCAAAAGGTCCAATAGCTATGCCTCCAGGGTTGCCATTCCCCCAACAGCTACAGAGCATGGATTGTAAGTTATGTAATTGGCCAATTGTTTACAAGCAGGATTTATGATGAGGAAAAGGGAAAATGTTTGATTCCGGTTGGATTCGAAAAGGCTAGAGGTATTAAGGTGAAACTTTGGAGAATATTGAGGGTTATGTTAAACTAAATCAAACAGCAATTTGTGCATCTATTTTCGTCAAAAAGAAGGATCTGAAATACCCTAAGAATGTCTGAGGGTATTAATTTGAAACTTTTAGGACGTGTTGAGGGGTTGGCTATGTTGAAAAGTGGTTGGAAGGCTGCCAGCCTCCTTGCATGCCCTTTTAAGCTGCCTTCCCTCCAAAAAATTTGATAAAAATTTTGAAAGACTCAAAATTTTGAAAGACTCAAATAATTGTACCTTTGGCAATAACATAACTCCTTTTAGCTTTTGAGAGGTTTTCTGAACATAATAGAGCACACTGTGTGAATGCTGGTTGTCAGATGGGCATATCATTTGTATCTAAGGAATGGCTAAGGGCATTACGTTGAAAATATCAAATGATGTTGAAGAGGTATCGGAGGACAACCAGCCCCCTTGCCCTTTTTAGATGCCCCTTCCAAGGGTGCCGTCAGAAACTTTTACAGGGCGTGGGGGGGGGGGGGGCAAAAGCAAAAATATCAGTGGTGGTTTGGTGCCAGGAAATATATTTCAGGAAATTTTTTCGTAGGAATAAGTTTATTTCTAAATACTTTTAGGAAAAAACTCTCAAATAAAAGGAGAAATTAAATTGCATACAAAATGCTGAGAACTACTGAGAACTTTAAAGTTCTCAGTGGGGCCTGCCCCAGGCCAATTAGCACGTCCCCAGGTGGCGGATAAAAGAACGCCCTGCAGATATGTAGGGTATCTCATGGGTAGTGAGGCGCGGACCAAGGGAGGACCCAGTCTCTGGGGGTCTTGAAACATTGCTGGAGCACCCTCATCTGGTGGCCTTAAATTCAGACGGAGGAGGAAGATGACCTCTCTAATGTGCACTGGGCAGGGCCCATCGGCGTATGGATACGTCCCGTCAGTCAAAAATCTTCCCCCAGCAATGGGTTAAATTGCTGGTGTTGCAGGACACCAAAAGGGCGCACTATCGGTAATAGATGCAGTCAGCCCCTGCTGAGGACAGAGAGGAGTGGCTTACCGCTGTCCCGAAGCCAGCCAAGAAACCCCTTCTTTAATTTTAATGATGAATATGAATACGAATAAGAGATCAAATATGAGAACCAGTGCTACCGTGTCCGGGGTAACTGACGATAATGCGTTAAGAGATACCGCGATCGGGGCAGCCGATGACTCGACAACCGTGAATCGCACGAATATTTCTACGTTGACAACTCCAACCCTGGAGGCTATTGTTTCTCCAAAAATAACTATGTCAATAGGTACCCTCAACACTAGAACCCTCGCTAAACAAGGAAAAATAGACCTACTCCTAAGAGAGATAAAACGGTACAGCTGGGACGTTATCGGTTTCGCCAAAACCCATCTTTCAGTCACTGGTGAAGAGAAACATGAAGATGTTACCCTTCTACTTTCGGGACGTAATGATAAGAAACATTGACAAGGTGTAGGTTTCCTATTGTCTAATAAAGCCAGAAAATCCTTAATATCCATAACCCCTTTCATGGAACGGATCATCATGATCCGCCTGAAAGGCTCACCCACCAACCTCACAATTATCCAAGTATACGCTCTGGATTCCAGCAGAGACGACAAAGAGTCTGAAAGTTTTATCTCCAGCTTCAAAGTCTAGTTGATTCTGTCCCTAAAAAGGACATAATCTTTGTCATTGGTGACTTCAACGCCATCGTCGGAAAAAACCACAAAGGACACGAAGATTTAATGAGCAAATTTGGACATGGAAAAATGAACAGAAGAGGAGAACGCCTTATCGAATTCAACAGAGACAGCGATTTAGTCATCACAAACACACTGTTCAAGCACAGACCTCGCCGTACGACATACTGGACCTCACCGGATGGAAAAACTAAAAACTTAATAGACTATATCCTCGTGTCTAGACGTTGGAAAACGTCTGTCCTAAACACAGTCACGCTAGCTGGTGGTGACTTTGACAGCTACATCTCGCTTGTCATGTCTAAGTTCAAAACAAGACTTAAAACAGTATCAAAGTCATCTCAGAAAACCCCCAAGTTTCGAGTAGATCTACTGAAAGACGAAAACATACGTATGACCTATATCACCATTCTATCCGAAAAAATTTCGGAGCTCACGAGTAGAAGGGGGGGTGTTACTCCCATCCCTCACCCCTGCTGCCATCGACAATTTAGTTTAATACTGACAGGGCTCCTTATATGGGCATACAGTCATTAGGGAGAACACGTGGTTAATGGGGTCAATGACATCTTTTTCCAAGTGTGTCAACAACAACAACATCGACCTTGACATTCGCTGAGAGCGTGCACTTACAACAACAACAACATCGACCTTAGAAAACCTGTGCTGTCGACCTCAATTCACCTATCGTGAATCAATAATTCCCCTTAGAAACAACAAATTAATTCCCCTTTCTTGACAGATCAATTAACCAATGACATCATCTGTCAGACTTTAGAAATTTTCGCATAGAAACGATTCTCCAGGAATAGATCCAAGTCATTAATGTCTTTGCCTCGGAAACAACTCTTTTGGTCGAACTCCAAAGGATATTAATACCCAAAGGCCATGGAAACAATTCTCCAAGAAACATCTTATCGATGAATTGTTTTAGCTCTGGAATCATGTTTCTTATTAATTTGAAATGTATTAGCTCAGAGATGCCAAAAACAAAAGGAACACGCTGAATTATGCTTAGGGATTATTTGGGCGAAACTGTTTTAGACAGGTTATGGAACTATTTTGACGAAACAGTTAGAGACATTTTAAAAGATGATTTTTGAAGAGAATTTGAGGGTGAAACTCTGTGGTCGTTATATTACAAAAGTTTCGTTTGAACAGTGTTGTGAGGTCCTCTAACCCAACCCCAAAGGGTTTCAATCCTCCTACCCCAACCCTGAAGATCGCCCACGGGCCGCAAAGGTCCCCCCAGCTCCCCAAGGGCCACCGGCGCCCCCACAGGCCCACCCAGCCCCCCACAGGCCATCCCCTGGCCCCCCAAAGGCCCATCGAGCTCCCAAAGGACCAACGGGGTCCCAAAGGCCCTCCACTGGTCCCCAACTGGCCTCCCGGACCCCCAAAGGCCCTCCACCGGTCCCCAACGGCCCCCCCCGCCCCCCAAAGGCCCTCACAGTGCCCCCAAGGCCCTCCCGGTGCCCCAAAGGCCCTCCCCCGGCCCCCCAAGAGTCCCCCGGACCAGAGAAGCGCTGTCGGGATGCACCTTGGGCCAGGAAAGTGTCGCCTGATGCGATGCAGGGATGCACTATGGGTCTGGGTAGTGCTACAGGGGATCTGCTCCGAGGATGCGCCGCATAGAAGTGCCGCAGGAATGCGCTACTGGAATGCGCTGCAAAAAGTAAACTAAAAAGTAAAAATTTCGAAATTTTATCCCCCACACGCCCTCCTCAGACCCCCAAAGGTCCTCCCCTGGTCCTCAAAGGTCCCCCGGGCACCCAAAAGTCCTCCCCCGGGCCCCAAAGAGTCCCCTCTCCATTTTTTAATACTTTTTTATGGCTTTATTATATCTTTTCAGAACAAGTTCCAGAACCTATTTTCCAGATCCACTTTTCAGAACAACTTCAGAGCATGTTCCTTTCTTATTATCCCTCCTAAACCCATTTTCTAACTTGAAGTACTTATCTTTTTCAACCACAAATATACTCTACAGCTTTTTGGATAACTCAACACCAAGAAATACTTTTAAAAGACAATTTCAGAGCAAGATACTATCTTAATTTCACTCCTAAATCCATTTTCTAACTTGAAGCACTTATCTTCTTCACTCACAACTATACTTTACAGCTTTTTGGATACCTCAACACCAAGAAATACTTTTCAAAAGTCATTTCAGAGCAAGTTACTTTCTTAATGTCCCTTCTAAACCCATTTTGCAACTTGAAGTACTTATCTTTTTCGTCACAACAATACTTTACAGCTTTTTGGATACCTCAACACCAAGAAATACTTTTCAAAGACCATTTCAGAGCAAGTTACTTTCTTAATGACCATCCTAAACCCATTTTCCAACTTGAAGTACTTATTTTTTTCACCCACAACTATACTCTACAGGTTTGCTGGTACCTAAAAACAAATAGATAATTTTAATGGAATATGCTAGGTCACTGTTAATTAATTATGTCCGTCATCACCAAATTGTCCAACTTTGATTTATGATAAACCCCTATAACAGAAATAAATGAAAGATGTTTGTATGCATATCCAACAAGACATACATTTAAAATACAATATCATATCACTCCAATTTCCTAATGTCACTCATAAATACATTATCCAACTAGAAGTACTTATCTTTTTCACCCGAAACTATACTTTACAGCATTTTGGATGCCTCAACACCAAGAAATACTTTTCAAAGATCATTTCAGAGCAAGTTACTTTCCTAATGTCCCTCCTAAACCCATTTTCCAACTTGAAGTAATTCTATTGTTCAATCTAAGCATTACTTTACAGCTTTTTTGGTTTCCTCAAACCCTAGACATACTTTTCAAGGACCAGCTAAGAGCATGTTGCTTTCATACTTTCAAACCTAAACCCATTTTCCAGATTGAAGTACATATTTTTTTCTAACACACCTTTACTATACAGATTCTCGTATACATCAAAACACAGAAATACTGTTTAAATACCATTTCAGAGCAAGTTACTTTCTTAATGTCCCTCCTAAACCCATTTTCCAACTTGAAGTACTTATGTTTTTCATCACAACTATACCTTACAGCTTTTTGGATACCTCGAAACCAAGAAATACTTTTCAAAGACCATTTAAGATCAAGTCACTTTCTTAATTTCACTCCTAAACCAAGTTTCCAACTTTAAGTACTTATATTTTTCACTCACAACTATTCTTGGCAGCTTTTTGGATACATCAACACCAAGAAATACTTTTCAAAGACCATTTCAGAGCATGTTACTTTCCTAATCTCACTCCTAAACCCATTTTCCAACATGATGTACTTATCTTTTTCACCCACAACTATACTTTACAGCTTCTTGGATACCTCAACACCAAGAAATCTTTTCAAAGACCATTTCAGAGCAAGTTGCTTTCCTAATGTCCTTTCTAAACCCATTTTCCAACTTGAAGTACTTATCTTTTTCAACCTCAACTATACTTTACAGCTTTTTGGATACCTCAACACCAAGAAATACTTTTCAAGGACCATTTCATAGCAAGTTACTTTCTTAATGTCACTCCTAAACACATTTTCCAACTTGAAGTACTTATCTTTTTCATCCCAACTATCCCTTACAGCTTTTTTGATACCAAAACACCAGGAAATACATTTCAAAGACCATGTCAGATCAAGGCACTTTCTTACTGTGACTCCTACCACCATTGTCATACTTTTATCTATGTTCAAATTCAACCACAACTAGTCATTGAAGCTTTATATATAACACAAAGCCAATACATACTATTCAAGCACATTAAATTTAACTAAACTTTCTTAATTTACATCCTCAACGAAGTATCAAACTAGAAGTACTTATATTTTTGATCCACAACTATACTTAACAGATTTTTGGTTACCTCAACACCCAGAAATACTTTTCAATTACAATTTCAGAGCAAGTTACTTAATTTATTTCCCGCCCAAACCAATTTTCCACCTTTAATTCCTTTTCCTTTTACCCAAAAACATGACTTTAAAGCTTTTTCGATACTTAAAAACAAATAAATACTTGAAAGTGGCAATTCCCGAACTAGATATTTACTTAATGTAACTCCTAAAAACAAATTAAACCTGTAATTACTTATCTTTTTCACCCTTAACTATACTTTACAGATTTTGGGATACCTCATAACCAGGAAATAATTTTTAAAGGCGATTCCAGAACTACTTACGTTATTAATGTCCCAGCTAAGCCCATTTTTCAACTTGAAGAGCTTACCTTTTTCACCCAGAACTGTATTTTACAGATATGTGGTTACCTCAACACCAAGAAATACTTTTAAATTAACATTTCAGATCACGTTACTTTCTTAATTTCACTCCTAAACCCATTTTCCAACTTAATGTAGTTATCTTTTTCATCACAACTATACCTTACAGCTTTTTGGATACCTCAAAACCAAGAAATACTTTTCAATGACCATTTCAGAGAAAGTTACTTTCTTAATCTCCCTCCTAAACCCATTTTCCAACGTGAAGTACTTCTCTTTTTCACCCACTTTCTCAATGAAAAATAAATTAGTATTTAATCAATTCTTTTTTTCCAAATAATATAAAAATTTTCACCTTCGGTTCAGATTTTTCTCAAGGGAATGAAAAAATTTAAAATAATGTTCCAAATTTTCTCAAAAAAGTGAAGAAAAGTTTTTGATCTCTTATGAATTTTTAAAAATAAAACGCTCCAATTCTAATTTCTCCAGATAAAAAAAAAATCTTCCAATTCAGTTCTTTATTTCACAAAGACATAAAGAAATTTAAAGTTCAATTCTAATTTTTTGATGGAAGATAGAAAAAGTAATACCAAACTTGTGAATATTTTCATGGAAGATGAAAAGTTCTTGTCCAATTTGAAGTTTTCTCAACGAAGTGAAGAAAAGTTCAAGTTCTCTTCTGAACTTTACCAAAGAACACACTTCAATGCTAAATCTCCAGAGAAAACAAAAATCTTCCACTTATGTTCTTAATTTCACCAAGACATAAAGAAATTTGAAGTTCATCTCTAAATTTTTCGGTGGAAGATTGAACAAATAATACCATACATGTGAATATTTTCCAGGAAGACAAAAAGTTCTAGTTCAATTTAAAAGTTACTCATCGAAGCGAAGAAAAGTTCAAGTTCTCTACTGAATTCTACTACAGAACACACATCAATTCTAAGTTCACCCCACAAAATAAAAATCTTCCACTTCAGTTATTTATTTCACAAAGACATAAAGAAAGTTAAAGTTAATGTCTAAATTTTTCGGTGGAAGATAGAAAAATTAATACAAAATTTGGGAATATTTTCATGTAATACGAAAAGTTCTACTTCAATTTAAAATTTTCTCAACGAAGTAAAGACAAGTTCAAGATCGCTTCGGAGATTTACTGAAGAACATAATTCAATTTTAATTTCACCAAAGAAAATAAAATATTCCACTTAAGTTCTTTATTTCACAATGACATAAAAAATTTAAAGTTCAATTCTAAATTTTTCGGTGGAAGATAGAAAAAGTAAGACAAGAATTTATAATATTTTCAAAGAATACGAATAGTTCTGGTACAATTTTACAGTTTCTCTACTAAGATAAGAAAAGTTCATGTTCTCTTCTGAACTTTACCACAGAACACTCTTAAATTCTATCTTCAGACGCGGCAAGAAGAATATTCAAATTCACTTCCTTATTTAAAAAAGACATTAAGATATTTCATGTTCAATTACAATTTTTGGCGGAAGATAAAAAAAGTAATAACATACTTGTGAATATTTTCCCGGAAGATAAAAAGTTCTAGTTCAATTTACAATTTCCTCAACGAAGTGAAGAAAAGATCAAGTTCTCTTCTGAATTTTACTAAAGAACACAATTCAATTCTAATTTCTCCAGAGAAAACAAAAATCTTCCACTTAAGTTCTTTATTTTACAAGGACATAAAGAATTTAAAGTTCAATTCTAAGTTTTTCGGTAGAAGATTTAAAAAGTAATACTATACTTGTGAATATTTTACCGGAATATAAAAATTTCTAGTTCAGTTTCCATTTTCCACAACAAAGTTAAGAAAAGTTCAAGTTCTCTTCTTAACTTTACTAAAGAACACAACTCAATTCTAATTTCTCAATCGAAAATAAACATGTTCCACTTCACCTCTATATTTCACAAGAACATAAAGGGATTTAAAGTTCAATTCTAAATTTATCCTTGGAATATAGAAAAAGTAATACCGTACTTGTGAATATTTTCACGGAAAATAAAAAGTTCTAGTTCAATTAAAATTTTATCGACATAGTGAAGAAAAGTTCAAGTTCTCTTCTGAACTTTACCAAAGATCACACTTCAATTCTAATTTCTCCAGAGAAAATTAAAATATTCCACTTCAGTTTTAAGTTCCCCAAAGAAATAAAGAAATTTAAATTTATATTGGAAATATTTAGATGAAAGATAGAAAAATTATACTATGATTATTGTTATTTTCCCGTAATATATAAAGTTTCATTTTATTTATAATTTTTCTAAAATTTTATTCATGTTTTTATCAGAGATGTAAAAAATAAAGATCTGTTCAAAACTTTTCATAGAAGATAGAAAAAGTTAGACATTGATTGTGAATATTCAACATGAAGATAAGGAACTCCACTTTAATTCAGAGTTTTCTCGAAGAAGTGCAAAATGTTCAAGTTCTCTTCTGAATTTTCTTAAAGAAGAGAAAAAAGTTAGCTCTATTCTGAATTTTACCCATGAAAATGAAAAAAGCTTCCACTTCAGTTCTCAATTCCTCAAAGACATAAAAATTAAATTTCAGTTCTAAACTTTTCTGTAGAAGATAGGAAAAGTTATACTATGTTTGTGATTATTTTCCAGTGAAGATAAAAAGTTTCACTTTAATTCTAATTTTCTTAAATTCAGTTCCGATTTTTTGCAAAGAGATGAAAAATTTAAATTTCTGTTCCAAATTTTTCATAGAAGATAGAAAAAAAATAAGTTTTTTTTAACTGAAAGCAAGAAGTGACATTAAAACTTAAAACAAACAGAAATTATTCTGTATATGAAAGGGGATGTCCCCTCCTTAACGCCTCGTTCTTTACGCTAAACCAAATTTTTAAATTAGAAAAGGAGTGACTCGTTCTATTATTAAAGACAATCGTTCAAACTCCTTCATCTAACCTCCAAAACAATAGGTTAGGTTAAGTATAAATAAATATTAATAAATAAATAGAAACATTTCTACAGGCTTAAGTTAGGTTAGGTTAGGTTATCTTATAACTAGTTATCACGTTAACCTAAACTTTTCCGGCGAGTATGGTTCGGTTAGGTTAGGTTAGATTAAGTTAGGTTAGATCAGATTAGGGTAAGTTAGGGTTAGACTACGGACGCTTCA
The DNA here is from genome assembly GCF_049724085.1 of Artemia sp. Qi Xiang Cuo. Lineage (NCBI taxonomy): Eukaryota > Metazoa > Arthropoda > Branchiopoda > Anostraca > Artemiidae > Artemia > Artemia sp. Qi Xiang Cuo. The sequence continues at coordinate 88,671,458 of NC_142794.1, forward strand.
CTTAGGTTAGCTTAGGTTAGGTGAGAGCCAGGCAAAAAGTTAAGTGTCTGATTAGGTTAGATTAAGTTAGGTTAGGTTAAGTTAGGTTAAGCTAGGTTAGCCTACGTACGCGCGCGTACGTAGGCTAACCTAGCCTAACCTAACTTAACCTAACCTAATTAGATGAGAACTTGAACTTTTCTTCACTTCGTTGAGTAAATTTTAAATTGAACTAGAAATTTTTATCTTCCGGTAAAATATTCACAAATAGGGTATTACTTTTTAAATCTTACACCGAAAATATTATAATTGATATTTAAATTTATTTATGTTTTTGTGAAATATATAACTGAAGTGGAAGATTTTTGTTTTTTCTGGTGAAATTAGAATTGTAGTTTGCTCTTTGGTAAAAGTAAGTAGAGAATTTGAACCTTTCTTGGATTCGTTAATTAAACTGTAAATTTGACTAGAACTTTGTATCTTCCGGGAAAATATTCACAAGTTTGATATTAGTTTTTATATCTTCCACCGAAAAATTATAATTTAAATTTAAATTTCTTACTGTCTTTGTGAAATAAAGAACTGAAGTGGAAGATTTTTATTTTCTCTGGAGAAATTAGAATTGAATTGTGTTCTTTGGTAAAGTTCAGAAGAGAACTTGAACTTTTCTTCACTTCGTTTAGAAAATTTTAAATTGAAATATAAATTTTTATCTTCAATGAAAATATAAACAATTATGTTATCACTTTTTCTATCTTCCATCGAGAAATTTATAAATGAACTTTACATTTCCTTATGTCATTTTTAAATATAGAAATTAAGATGATTATTTTTATTTTCTTTGGAGAAATTAGAATTAAACTATTTTCTTCATTAAAACTACGAATCGATTTTGAACTTTCTTCAGTTTGTTGAAAAAATTTTAAATTTAACTAGAAGATTTCATCTTCCGTGAAAATATTCACAAGTTTGGTATTACTTTTTCTATCTTCCACCAAAAAATTTTGAAATGAACTTTAAATTTATTTATTTCTTCTTGAAATAAGGAACTGAAGAGGAAGATTTTTATTTTCTCTGGTGAAATTAGAATTGAATTGTGTTCTTTAGTAGAATTCAGTAGAGAACTTGAACTTTTCTTTACTTCGTTGAGTAAATTGTAAATTTAACTATAAATTTTTATCTTCCTGGAAAATATTCACAAGTATGGTATTACTTTTTCCATCTTCCACCGAAAAATTTAGAATTGAACTTTAAATTTCTTTATGTCTTTGTTAAATTAAGAACTTAAGTGGAAGATTTTTTGTTTTCTCTGGAGAAATTGGCATTGAAGTGCGTTCTTTGGTAAAATTCAGAAGAGAACTTGAACTTTTCTTCACTTTGTTGAGAAAATTTGGAACATTATTTTAAATTTTTTCATCCCTTTGAGAAAAATCTGAATCGTAGTGGAAAATTTTTATATTATTTGGAAAAAAAGAATTGATTAAAAACTAATTTCTTTTTCATTGAGAAAGTGGGTGAAAAAGATAAGTACTTCAAGTTGGAAAATGGGTTTAGGAGGGACATTAAGAAATTAACTTGCTCTGAAATGGTTTTTGAAAAGTATTTCTTGGTTTTGAGGTATCCAAAAAGCTGTAGGGTCTTTCTGTGATGAAAAAGATAAGTACATCAAGTTGGAACATTGGTTTAGTAGTGAGATTAAGAAAGTAACTTGCTCTGACAAGGTCCTTGAAAATTATTTTTTGGTTTTGAGGTAAGCAAACAGATGTAAAGTATAGTTGTGGTGAAAAAGATAAGTAATTCAGGATGGAAAATGGGTTTAGAAGAGACATTAACAAAGTAACTTGCTCTGAAATGGTCTTTGAAAAGTACTTCTTGGTGTTGATGTATCCAAAAAGCTGTAAAGTATAGTTGTGGGTGAAAAACACAAGTACATAATTTTGGAAAATTAGTTGTTGGGGGACAGTAAGAAAGTTACTTTGCACTGTATTTGTCAATGAAATGTATGTTTTGTTGTTGTGGTATACAAAAAGCATTCATGTAATAGTTTTGGGGGACAATGTTAAGTGATTCAAGTTGAACAATGGGTGTAGAAGTGACATTGAGTCTGAAACTTTCCATGTCATAGTCTATGATTATTAATTCTCGTTGTTGACGTATAAAAAAAGCTGTAAAGTATAGTTGTGGGTGAAAAAGATAAGTACTTCAAGTTGGAAAATTGGTTTAGGAGGGATATTAAGAAATTAACTTGCTCTGAACTGATCATTTAAAAGTATTTCATGGTGTTGAGGTAACCAAAAAGCTGTAAAGTATAGTTGTGGGTGAAAAAGATAAGTACTTCAAGTTGGAAAATGGGTTTAGGAGTGAGATAAGAAAGTTACTTGCTCTGAAATGTTGTTGATAAAATTTTTAACAATATTTTAAATTTTTTCTTTATCATTATAATAAACTGAGCAGACTTGGAAAATTTTTATATTATTTGGAAAAAAAAAGAATCGATTAAATACTTATTTATTTTTAACTTTGACATGGTAGACATAGCTTATAACTTCAAGTCGCACCATGGGTGGAGGAGTGACATTAAGAAAGTAACTTTCTCTGAAATGGTCTTTGAAAAGTATTTCTTTGTTTTGAGGTATCCAAAACGCTGTAGAGTATTGTTGTGATGAAAAAGATAAGTACATCAAGTTGTACACTTGGTTTATGAGTGTAATTAAGAAAGTAACTTGCTCTGAAATGGGCCTTGAAAAGTATTTCTTTGTTTTGAGTTATCCAAAAAGCTGTAAAGTATAGTTGTGGGTGAAAAAGATAAGTACTTCAAGTTGGAAAATGGGTTTAGGAGAGACATTAACAAAGCAACTTGCTCTGAAATGGTCTTTGAAAAGTATTTCTTGGTGTTGAGGTATCCAAAAAGCTGTAAAGTATAGTTGAGGGTGAAAACGATAAGTACTTCAAGTTGGAAAATGGGTTTAAGAGGGACATTAAGAAAGTAACTTGTTCTGAAATGGTCTTTGAAAAGTATTTCTTGGATTTGATCTAACAAAAAATCTTTAAAGTTAAGTCTTGGGAGAAAAAGATAAGAACTTCAATCATGAAAATGGGTTTAACATGGACAATAAGTAATAAAGTTGTTTTAAAAAAGTCTTTGTAAAGAAATACATGGTGTTGAGGTATCCACAAAGATGTAAAGTATAGTAGTGGGTGAAAAAGATAAGTACTTCAAGTTGGAAAATAGGTTTAGGAGGGACATTAAGAAAGTAATTTGCTCTGAAATGGTCATTGAAAAGTATTTCATGGTTTTGAGGTAACCAAAAAGATGTAAAGTTTAGCTGTGGGTGAAAAATAGAAGTACTTCATGTTGGAAAATGAGTTTAGGAGTGAGATAAGAAAGTTACTTGCTCTGAAATGGTCTTTGAAAAGTATTTCTTGGTGTTGAGGCATCCAAAAAGCTGTAAAGTATAGTTGTGGGTGAAAAAGATAAGTACTTCAAGTTTGAATATTGTTTTAGAAGTGAAAATAAGAAAATAACGTGCTCTGAAATGGTCCTTGAAAATTATTTCCTGGTGTCTTGGTATTGAAAAAGCTGTATGGGATAGTTGTGCTGAAATAGATAAGTACTTAAAGTTGCAAACTGGGTTTAGGAGTGACATTAAGAAAGTAACTTGCTATGAAATGGTCCTTGAAAAGTATTTCTTGGTGTTGAGGTATCCAAAAAGCTGTAAAGTATAGTTGCGGTTGAAAAAGATAAGTACTTCAGGTTGGAAAATGGGTTTAGAAGGGACATTAGGAAAGCAACTTGCTCTGAAATGGTCCTTGAAAAGTATTTCTTGGTGTTGAGGTATCCAAAAAGCTGTAAAGTATAGTTGCGATTGAAAAAGAGAAGTACTTCAAGTTGGAAAATGGGTTTAGGAGTGACATTAAGAAAGCAACTTGCTCTGAAATGATCCTTGAAAAGTATTTCTTGGTGTTGAGGTATCCAAAAAGCTGTAAAGTATAGTTTAGGGTGAAAAAGATAAGTACTTCAAGTTAGAAAATGGGTTCAGGAGGGACATTAAGAAAGTAACTTGCTCTGAAATTATCTTTGAAAAGTATTTCTTGGTGTTGATGTATCCAAAAATCTGTAATGTATAGTTGTTAGTGAAAAAGATAAGTGATTCAATTTTGAAAATTGTTTTAGGAGTGACATTAAGAAAGTAACGTGCCCTGAAATAGTCTTTGAAAAGTATTTCTTGGTGTTGAGGCATCCAAAAAGCTGTAGAGTATAGTTGAGGGTGAAAAAAATAAGTACTTCAAGTTGGGAAATGGGTTTAGGATGGTCATTAAGAAAGTAACTTGCTCCGAAATTGTCTTTGAAAAGTATTTATTGGTGTTGAGGTAACCAAAAAGCTGTAAAGTATTGTTGTGATGAAAAAGATAATTACTTCAAGTTGCAAAATGGGTTTAGAAGGGACATTAAGAAAGTAACTTGCTCTGAAATGTCTTTTGAAAAGTATTTGTTGGTGTTGATTTATCCAAAAAGCTATAAAGTATAGTTGTGAGTGAAAAAGATAAGTGCTTCAAGTTGGAAAATGGATTTAGGAGTGACATTTGGGAAGTAAATTGCTCTTAAATGGTCTTTGAAAAATATTTCTTGGTGTTGAGCTATCCAAAAACCTGTAAAGTATAGTTGTGGTTGAAAAAGATAAGTACTTCAAGTTAGAAAATGGGTTTAGGAGGGACATTAAGAAAGTAACTTGCTCTGAAGTTGTTCTGAAAAGTGGATCTGGAAAATAGGTTCTGGAACTTGTTCTGAAAAGATATAATAAAGCCATAAAAAAAGTATTAAAAAAATGGAGAGGGGACTCTTTGGGGCCCGGGGGAGGACCTTTGGGGATTCGGGGGCCCTTGAGGGCCGGGTGGTCCTTTGGGTGCCCGGGGGACCTTTGAGGACCAGGGGAGGACCATTGGGGGTCTGAGGATGGCGTGTAGGGGATAACATTTCGAAATTTTTACTTTTTAGTTTACTTTTTGCGGCGCATCCCTGCGGCGCATCCTGCGGCGCTTTCCTGCGGCGCCTCCCCACGGCGCATCCCCTGCGGCGCTTTCCGGGCCCACGGCGCATCCCGGCAGCGCATCTCTGGTCGGGGGGACCTTTGGGGGTCGGGGGAGGGCCTTTGGGGCACAGGGAGGGCCTTTGGGGCACAGGGAGGGCCTTTGGGGGTCCGGGGGGGGCAGTTGGGGGCCGGTGGAGGGCCTTTGGGACCCCGTTGGTCCTTTGGGAGCTCGATGGGGCTTTGGGGGGCTCGGGGATGGCCTTTGGGGGTCTGGGTGGGCCTTTGGGGGCGCCGGTGGCCCTTTGGGAGCTTGGGGGACCTTTGAAGACTGGGGGCTTCCTTCGGGGTTGGGGTAGGAGGATTGGAACCCTTTGGGGTTGGGTTAGAGGACCTCAAAACACTGTTCAAATGAAACTTGTGTATTATAACGACCACAGAGTCTGTCCTTGTTGGTTTGTATGTCTAAAGTGCCTATCTTTCTCTGTTTGTATGTCTGAAGTGTTTGTCTTTGTTTGTTTGTATGTGTGATGTGTCTGTCTTTCTCTTTCTGTATGTCTGAAGTGTTTATCATACAAACAGAGAAAGACAGGCACTTTAGACATACAAACCAACAAAAACAGACACTTCAGACATACAAACCAACAACGGCAGACACTTCAGACTTACAAACAAACAAAAACAGGCAATTTATACATACAAACCAACAAACAGAGACACTTCAGACATACAAACCAACAAAGACAAACACTTCAGACATACAAACGGAGAAAGACAGGCACTTTAGACATTCAAAACAACAAAGACAAACATTTCAGACATACAAACCAACAAAGACAAACACTTCAGACATACAAACAGAGAAAGAGAAACACTTTAAACATGCAAACAGTGAAAGGCAGACACTTCAGACATACAAACCAACAAAGACAGACACTTCAGACATACAAACCAACAAAGACAGGCACTTCAGACCTACAAACCAACAATGACAGACACTTGAGACATACAAACAGAGAAAGACAAACACTTTAAACATACAAATAGTGAAAGTCAGACACTTCAGACATACAAACCAACAAAGACAAACACTTCAGATATACAAACATAGAAAGACAAGCTCTTTAGACATTCAAACCAACAAAGACAGACACTTCAGACATACAAACCAACAAAGACAGACACTTCAGACAAACAAACCAACAACGACAGACAATCCAGATATAAAAACATAGAAAACGACCACTTTAGACATACAAACCAACAAAGACATACACTTTAGACATAAAAACAAACAAAGACATACACTTCAAACATACAAACGGAGGAAGACATGCACTTTATGAATACAAAACAACACAGATAGGCACTACAGACATACAAATCAACAAAGACAAACACTTAAGACATACAAACCAGCAAAGACAGACACTTCAGATATACAAACAGAGAAAGACAGACACTTTCTAACTTTCTTTGTCTGTGTGTTTCTGGGTGGTTGTTTCCTTATCCCAGTATCTGTCTTTCTCGGTTTGTATGTCTGAATGTTTGCATATGTATATGTCTCTCACTCTTTTTGATTGCGTGTTTGGGCGTGTGTTTGCTTGTCCCATGTCCTGTCTTTCCCAGTTTGTATGTCTGAATCTATGTATTTGTATGTGTCTCTCTCTCTCTATTTGTCTGTTTGTCAGGGTCGGTGTTTGCAATTCCCAGTGTTTGTCTTTGATGGGTTGTATATTTGAAGTGTTTGTCTTTCTCGGTTTGTATGTTTGAATCTAAGTGTTTGTATGTGACTCTCACTCTTTTTGCTTGTGTGTCTGGGCTGGTTTTTGCATATCCCACTGTCTGTCTTTGTTGGTTTGTATGTCTAAAGTGCATGTCTTTCTCCGTTTTTATGATAAACACTTCAGGCATACAGACAGAGAAAGACAGACACATCAGACATACAAACCAACAAAGAGAAACACTTCAAACATAAAAACACAGAAAGATAGTCACTTTAGACATACAAACCAACAAAGACAGACACTTCAGATATATAAACCAACAATGACAAACACTTCAGACATACAAACAGAGAAAGACAGACACTACAAACATACAAACCAGCAAAGACAAACACTCCAGATATAGAAACATAGAAATACGGACACTTTAGAAATACAAACCAACAAAGATAGACACTTCAGACATACAAACCAACAAAGAAAAACACTTCAGACATACAAAGAGAGAAAGAAAGGCCCTTTAAACATACAAACACAAAGACAGACACTTCAGACATACAAATCAACAAAGACAGGCACTTTAGACATACAAACCAACAAAGACAGACACTATAAACGTACAAACCAACAAATAAAAACACTTCAGACATACAAACCAACAAAGACAAAAACTTCAGACATACAAATCAACAAAGACAGGCACTTTAGACATACAAACCAACAAAGACAGACACTAAAGACATACAAACCAACAAAGACAAACACTTCAGACATAAAAACCAACAAAGACAGGCACTTTAGAAATACAAACCAATAAAGACAGACACTATAGACATACAAACCAACAAAGACAAACACTTCAGACATACAAACCAAAAAAGGTAAACACTTCAGACATACACACAGAAAAAGACAGGCAGTTAAGAAATCCAAATAAACATAGACAGACACTTTAGACATTCAAACCAACAAAGACGTACACGTTAGACATAAAAATAGGAAAGACAGGCACTTCAGACATACAAACCAACAGAAACCAACACTTTAGACAAAAAAACCAACAAAGTCAGACACTTCAGACTTACAAACAAACAAAAACAGGCACTTTAGACATACAAACCAACAAACAGAGACACTTCAGACATACAAACCAACAAAGACAAACACTTCAGACATACAAACGGAGAAAGACAGGCACTTTAGACATTCTAAACAACAAAGACAGACATTTCAGACATACAAACCAACAAAGACAAACACTTCAGACATACAAACAGAGAAAGAGAAACACTTTAAACATGCAAACAGTGAAAGGCAGACACTTCAGACATACAAACCAACAAAGACAGACACTTCAGACATACAAACCAACAAAGACAGACACTTAAGACATACAAACCAATAAAGACATACACTAGAGACATACAAACAGAGAAAGACAAACACTTTAAACATTCAAATAGTGAAAGGCGGCCTCTTCAGACATACAAACAAACAAAGACACACACTTCAGATATACAAATATAGAAAGACAGGCTCTTTACACATTCAAACCAACAAAGAAAGACATTTCAGAAATACAAACCAACAAAGACAGACACTTCAGACATACAAACCAACAATGACAGACACTTCAGATATACAAACAGAGAAAACAAACACTTTAGACATACAAAACAACAAAGACAGACACTTCAGACATACAAACCAACAAAGACAAACACTTCAAACAAACAAATAGAGAAAGACAGGCACTTTAGACATACAAACCAACAAAAACAGACACTTCAGACATACAAACCAACACAGACAGACACTTCAGACATACAAACCAACAATGACAGACACTTCAGACATACAAACAGAGAAAGACAGACACTTTCTAACTTTCTTTGTCTGTGTGTTTCTGGGTGGTTGTTTCCTTATCCCAGTATCTGTCTTTCTCGGTTTGTATGTCTGAATGTTTGCATATGTATATGTCTCTCACTCTTTTTGATTGCGTGTTTGGGCGTGTGTTTGCTTGTCCCATGTCCTGTCTTTCCCAGTTTGTATGTCTGAATCTATGTATTTGTATGTGTCTCTCTCTCTATTTGTCTGTTTGTCAGGGTCGGTGTTTGCAATTCCCAGTGTTTGTCTTTGATGGGTTGTATATTTGAAGTGTTTGTCTTTCTCGGTTTGTATGTTTGAATCTAAGTGTTTGTATGTGACTCTCACTCTTTTTGCTTGTGTGTCTGGGCTGGTTTTTGCATATCCCACTGTCTGTCTTTGTTGGTTTGTATGTCTAAAGTGCATGTCTTTCTCTGTTTGTATGATAAAAACTTCAGGCATACAGACAGAGAAAGACAGACACATCAGACATACAAAACAACAAAGACAAACACTTCAGACATACAAACAGAGAAATACAAACACTTTAAACATACAAACAGTGAAAGGCAGACACTTCAGACATACAAACCAACAAAGACAAACACTTCAGACATACAAATAGAAAAAGAAAAGCACTTTACACATACAAACCAACAAAGATACACACTTCAGACATACAAACCAACAAAGACAAACACTTCAGACATACAAACCAACAATGAAAGACACTTCAGACATACAAACAGAGAGAGACAAACACTTTAAACATACAAATAGTGAAAGGCAGACACTTCAGACATACAAATCATCAAAGACCAACACTTCAGACATACAAACAGAGAAAGACTGGCACTTTACACATACAAACCAACAAAGACAAACACTTCAGACTTACAAACCAACAAAGACAGACACTTCAGACATACAAACCAACAATGACAGACACTTCAGACATACAAACAGAGAAAGACAAACACTTTAAACATACAAATAGTGAAAGGCAGACACTTTTGTTTTTTGGTTCGTATGTTTGAAATGTCTGTTTTTGTTGGTTTGTGTGTCTAAAGTGCTTGTTTTTCTCTGTTTGTATGTCTGAAGTGTTTGTATTTGTTGGTTTGTATGTCTAAAGTGCTTGTCGTTCTCTGTTTGTATGTCCAAAGTGTTTGTTTTTGTTGGTTTGTGTGTCTGAAGTTTCTGTCTTTGTTGTTTTGTATGTCTAAATTGCCTGTCTTTCTCTGTTTGTATGTCTGAAGTGTTTTTCATTGTAGGTTGTATGTCTCTGTATGTCTAAAGTGCCAAAGACAGGCACTTTAGACATACAAACCAACAACGGCAGACACTTCAGACTTGCAAACAAACAAAAACAGGCACTTTAGACATACAAACCAAGAAAGACAGTCATTTCAGAAATAAAAACCAACAACGGCAAACACTTCAGAAATACAAACGGAGAAAGACAGCCACTTTAGACATTCAAACCAACAAAGACAGACACTTCAGACATACAAATCAAGAAAGAAAAACACATCAGACATACAAACAGAGAAAGACAGACACTTTAGACATGCAAACAGTGAAATGCAGACACTTCAGACATACAAACCAACAAAGACAGACACTTCAGACATACAAACCAACAAAGACAGTCACTTCAGACCTACAAACCAACAATGACAGACACTTCAGACATACAAACAGAGAAAGACAAACACTTTAAACATACAAATAGTGAAAGGCAGCCACTTTAGACATACAAACCAAAAAATACAAACACTTTAGACATTTAAATAGAGAAATACAATCTCTTCAGACATAATAACAAGGAAACTAAAACATTTTAATCAAACAAACAAAGAAACACAAACGATTCAGAAATAGATAACAAGAAAGACAAACACTTTATCAAAAGAAAAAAAGAAAGACAGGCACTTTAGACATGAACACAAACAAAGACAAGTACATCATACATACAAACAAACAAATAAACACAATTCAAACAGACAAACATAGAAATAAAGGCACTTTAGAAATACAAACCAATAAAGACAGATATATCAGACATTCAGATCAACAAAGAAAAACACTTTAGACATACAAACCAACAAAGACAGACACTTCAGATATACAAACAGAGAAAGACAGACACTTTCTAACTTTCTTTGTCTGTGTGTGTCTGGGTGGTTGTTTCCTTATCCCAGTGTCTGTTTTTCTCGGTTTGTATGTCTAAATGTTTGTATATGTATATGTCTCTCACTCTTTTTGATTGCGTGTTTGGGCGTGTGTTTGCTTGTCCCATGTCCTGTCTTTCCCAGCTTGTATGTCTGAATCTATGTATTTGTATGTGTCTCTCTCTATTTTTCTGTTTGTCAGGGTCGGTGTTTGCAAGTCCCGGTGTTTGTCTTTGATGGGTTGTATATTTGAAGTGTTTGTCTTTCTCGGTTTGTATGTTTGAATCTATGTGTTTGTATGTGACTCTCACTCTTTTTGCTTGTGTGTCTGGGCTGGTTTTTGCATATCCCACTGTCTGTCTTTGTTGGTTTTTATGTCTAAAGTGCATGTCTTTCTCTGTTTTTATGATAAACACTTCAGGCATACAGACAGAGAAAGACAGACACATCAGACATACAAACCAACAAAGACAAACACTTCAGACATACAAACAGAGAAATACAGGCCCTTTAGACATACAAACCAACAAAGACAGCCATTTCAGACATACAAACCAACAAAGACAAACACTTCAGACATACAAACAGAGAAAGACAAACACTTTAAACATGCAAACAGTGAAAGGCAGACACTTCAGACATACAAACCAACAAAGATAAACACTTCAGACATACAAATAGAAAAAGAACAGCACTTTAGACACACAAACCAACAAAGATACACACTTCAGACATACAAACCAACAAAGACACACACTTCAGACATACAAACCAACAAAGACAGACACTTCAGACATACAAACAGACAAAGACAAATACTTTAGACATACAAACAGAGAAAGACAGACACTTCAGACATACAAACAAACAAAGACAGACACTTCAGACATACAAATATAGAAAGAAAAGAACTTAAGACATACAAACAAAAAAAGAAAGACACTTCAGACATACAAACCAACAAAGACAGACACTTCAGACATACAAACCAACAATGACAGACACTTCAGACATACAAACAGAGAAAGACAAACACTTTAAACATACAAATAGTGAGAGGCAGACACTTCAGACATACAACCCAAACCAAAAAACACAGACAATTCAGACATATAAACCAACAAAGATAGTATGTAAAGTGTTTGTATGTCTAAAGTGTTTGTTTTTCTCTGTTTTTATGTCTGAAGTGTTTTTCTTTGTTGGTTTGTATGTCTAAAGTGTCTGTATTTGTTGGTTCGTATGTCTAAACTACATGTATTTCTCCGTTTTTAGGTATGAAGTGTTTGTATGTGTCGGTTTGTATGTCTGAAGTGTCCGTCTTGTCTTGTTTTTATGTCTGAAGTGTCTGTTTTTCTCTGTTTGCATGCTTGAAGTGCTTTCTTTTTTTGGTTTGTATTTCTGATATTACTGTCCTTGTTGGTTTGTGTGTCTAAAGTGACTGTCTATCTCTCTTTGTATGTCTGAAGTCTGTGTCTCTGTTGGTTTGTATGTCTGAAGTGTTTGTCTTTGTTGTGTTTGTATGTCTAAACTGCTGTCTTTCCCTGTTTGTGTGTCTGAAGTGATTGTCTTTGTTGGTTTGTATGTCTGAAGTGTTTGTCTTTGTTGATTTGCATGTCTAAAGCGAGTTTCTTTCTCTGTTTCTATTTCTCATGTTTTTGTCTTTTTTGGTTTGAATTTATGAAGTGTCTGTCTTTGTTGGTTTGTATGTCTAAAGTGCCTGTACTTCTACGTTTGTATGTCTAAAGTGCCTGTCTTTCTCTGTTTGTATGTTTGAAGTCTTTGTCTTTGTTTGTTTGTAAGCCTGAAGTGTTTGTCTTTGTTGGTTTGTATGTCTAAACTGCTCGTCTTTCTCTGTTTGTGTGTACGAAGTGTTTGTGTTTGTTGTTTTGTATGTCTGAAGTGTTTGTCTTTGTTGATTTGAATTTCTAAAGTGTTTGTCTTTCTCTGTTTCTATGTCTGAAGTGTTTGTCTTTGTTGGTTTGTTTGTCTGAAGTGTCTTTCATTGCTGGTATGCATGTCTAAAGTGCTGTCTTTCTCTGTTTGTAGGTCTGAAGTGTTTGTCTTTGTTGGTTTGTATGTCTTAAGTGTCTGTCTTTGTCATTTTGTATGTCTAAAGTGCTTGTCTTTCTCTTTATGTATGTCTGATGTGTTTGTCTTTGCTGGTTTGCATGTCTGAAGTGTCTGTCTTTGTTGGTTTGTAAGTCTAAAGTGCCTGTCTTTCTCTGTTTGTGTGTCTGAAGTGTCTGTCTTTGTTTGTTTGTATGTCTGAAGTTTCTGTCTTTATTAGTTAGTATGTCTAAAAGTGCCTCTTTTTCTCTGTATGTATGTCTGAAGTGTTTGTCTTTGTTGGTTTGTATGTCTGAAGTGTCTTTCATTGTTGGTATGTATGTCTAAAGTGCATGTCTTTCTCTGTTTGTGTGTCTGAAGTGTTTGTCTTTGTTGGTTTGTATGTCTGAAGTGCCTGTCTTTGTTGCTTTGTATGTCTAAATTGCCTATCTTTCTCTGTTTGTATGTCTGAAGTGTCTGTCTTTGTTGGTTTGTATGTCTGAAGTTTCTGTCTTTATTAGTTAGTATGTCTAAAAGTGCCTGTTTTTCTCTGTTTGTCTGTCTGAAGTGTTTGTCTTTGTTGGTTTGTATGTCTGAAGTGTCTTTCATTGTTGGTATGTATGTCTAAAGTGCATGTCTTTCTCTGTTTGTGTGTTTGAAGTGTTTGTCTTTGTTGGTTTGTACGTCTGAAGTGTCTGTCTTTGTTGCTTTGTATGTCTAAATTGCCTTTCTTTCTCTGTTTGTATGTCTGAAGTGTTTGTTTTTGTTGGCTTTTATGTCTGAAGTGTCTGTCTTTGTTTGTTTATGTGTATAAAGTGTTTCTCTTTCTCTGTTTGTATGTCTGAAGTGTCTGTCTTTGTTGGTTGGTATATCTGAAGTTTATGTCTTTATTGGTTAGTATGTCTAAAGTGCCTGTCTTTCTCTGTTTGTATGTCTGAAGTGTTTGTCTTTGTTGGTTTGTATGTCTGAAGTGTCTTTCTTTGTTGGTATGTATGTCTAAAGTGGCTGTCTTTCTCTCTTTGTATGTCTGATGTGTTTTTCTTTGTTGCTTTGTATGTCTGAAGTGTCTGTCTTTGTTGGTTCGTAGGTTTAAATCGCCTGTCTTTCTCTGTTAGTATGTCTGAAGTGTCTGTCATTGTTGGTTTGTATGTCTGAAGTGTCTGTCTTTCTCTGTTTGTATGTCTAAAGTATTTGTCTTTCTCTGCTTGTCTGTCTTTGTTGGTTTGTATGTCTAAAGTGCATGCCTTTCTCTGTTTCTATGTCTGAAGTGTTTGTCTTTCTCTGTTTGTATGTCTCAAGTGTCTGTCTTCGTTGGTTTGTATGTCTAAAGTGCCTGTCTTTCTCTGTTTGTATGTCTGAAGTGTTTTTCTTTGTTGGTTTGTATATATGAAGTGTTTGTCTTTGTTAGTTTGTATGTCTATTGTGCCCGTCTTTGTTGATTTGCATGTCTGAACCAGTTTTGTTGGTTTGTATGTCTAAAGTGCCTTTCTTTCTCTGTTTGTATTACTTAAGTGTTTGTCTTTCTCTGTTTGTATGTCTTAAGTGTTTGTCTTTGTTGGTTTGTATATCTAATGTGTCTGTATTTATTTGTTTGTGTGTCTAAAGTGACTGTTTTTTTATGTATGTATGTCTGAAGTGTCTGTCCTTGTTGGTTTTTATGTTTAAAGTGCATATCTTTCTGTGTTTGTATGTGTGAAATGTTTGTCTTTGTTGGTTTTTACGTCTGAAGTGTTTGTCTTTGTTAGTTTGTATTTCTACAGTGCCTGTCTTTGTTGATTTGTATGTCTGAAGAGTCTGTCTTTGGTGGTTTTTATGTCTAAAGTGCCTGTCTTTCTCTGTTTGTATGTCTTAAGTGTTTGTCTTTCTCTGCTTGTGTGTATTAAGTGTTTGTCTTTGTTGGTTTGTATGTTTGAAGTGTCTGTATTTGTTGGTTTGTATGTCTAAAGTGCCTGTCTTTCTCTGTTTGTATGTGTGAAGTGTCTGTCTTTGTTGGTTTGTTTGTTTGAAGTGTGTGTTTTTGTCGATTTGCATGTATGATGTGACTGTCTTTCTATGTTTGAATGTCTGAAGTGTTTATCTTTGTAGGTTTGTATGTCTGAAGTGTTTGTCTCTGTTGGTTTGTATGTCTATAGTGTCTGTCTTTGTTGGTTTGTATGTCTAAGGTGCCTGTCTTTGTTGATTTGTATGTCTGAAGTGTCTATCTTTGTTGAATTGTATGTCTGAAGTGTCTGTCTTCATTGGTTTGTATGTCATAAGTGTCTGTCTTTCTCTGTTTGTATGTCTGAAGTGTTTGTCTTTGTAGGTTCGTATGTCTGAAGTTTCTGTGTTTTTGGTTTGTATGTCTAAAATTCTTGTCTTTCTCTATTTGTATGTCTGAGGTGTTTGTTTTTGTTGGTTTGTATGTCTGAAGTGTCTGTATTTCTTTGACTGTATGTCTAAAGTGTTTATCTTTCTCTGTTTGTATGTCTGAAGTGTTTGTCTTTGTTGGCTTGTACGTCTGAAGTGTCTCTCCTTGTTGGTTTGTATGTTTGAAGTGTCTGTCATTGTTGGTTTGTAAGTCTAAAGTGCTTGTCTTTCTCTGTTTTTATGTCTGAGGTGTTTGTCTTTGTTGGTTTGTATGTTAGACGTGTCTGTCTTTGTTGGTGTGTATGTTTAAAGTGCCTATCTTTCTATGTTTGTATGTCTGAAGTGTTTGCCTTTGTTGGTTTATATGTCTGAAGTGTTTGACTTTGTTGGTTTTTCTGTCCGAAGTATCTGTCTTTCTCTGTTTGTATGTCTAAAGTGTTTACCTTTGTTGGTTTGTGTGTCTGAAGTGTCTGTCTTTGTTGGTTTGTATGTCTAAAGTGCATGCCTTTCTCTGTTTCTATGTCTGAAGTGTTTGTCTTTGTCTGTTTGTATGTCTCAAGTGTTTGTCTTTGTTTATTTGAATGTTTGAAGGGCCTATCTTTCTATGTTTGAGTGTCTGAAGTGCTTTTCTTTGTTGGTTTGTATGTCTGAAGTGTCTATCTTTGTAAGTTTGTTGAATGTAGTGTCTGTCTTTGTTGATTTGTATGTCTGAAGCGTCTGTCCTTATTGGTTTGTATGTCTAAAGTGCCTGTCTTTCTCTGTTTGTATGTCTTAAGTGTTTGTCTTTCTCAGCTTGTATGTCTGAAGTGTTTATCTTTGTTGGTTTGTATTTCTGAAGTGTCTGTTATTGTTGATTTGTATTTCCAAAGTGCATGTCTTTCTCTGTTTGTATCTCTGAAGTGTTTGTCTTCGTTGGTTTGCGTGTCTGAAGTGGTTGTCTTTGTTGGTTTGTATGTTTGAAGTGCCTGTCTTTCTCTTTGTATGTCTGAAGTGTCTGTCTTTGTTGGTTTGTATGTCTAAAGTGCTTGTCTTTCTCTGTTTGTATGTCTGAAGTGTCTGTCTTTGTTGGTTTGTATGTTTTAAGTGCCTGTCTTTCTATGTTTGTATGTCTGAAGTGTTTGTCTTTGTTGCTTTGTATGTTTGAAGTGTTTGTCTTTGTTGGTTTTTGTGTCCTAAGCATCCGTCTTTCTCTGTTTGTGTGTCTAAAGTGTTTGCCTTTGTTGGTTTGTATGTCTGAAGTGCCTGTCTTTGTTGGTTTGTATGTCTAAAGTGCATGCCTTTCTCTGTTTCTATGTCTGAAGTGTTTGTCTTTCTCTTTTTGTATGTCTCAAGGGTCTGTCTTTGTTGGTTTGTATGTCTAAAGTGCCTGTCTTTCTCTGTTTGTATGTCTGAAGTGTTTTTCTTTGTTGGTTTGTATTTCTGAAGTGTTTGTCTTTGTTAGTTTGTATGTCTATAGTGCCTGTCTTTGCTGATTTGTATTTCTGAAGCGTCTGTCTTTATTGGATTGTATGTCTAAATTGCCTGTCTTTCTCTGTTTGTATGTCTTAAGTTTTTGTCTTTCTCTGCTTGTATGTCTGAAGTGTTTATCTTTGTTGGTTTGTATTTCTGAAGTGTCTGTTATTGTTGGTTTGTATGTCTAAAGTGAATGTCTTTCTCTGTTTGTATCTCTGTAGTGTTTGTCTTCGTTGCGTTGCATGTCTTAAGTGGTTGTCTTTGTTGGTTTGTATGTTTGAAGTTTTTGTCTTTGTTGGTTAGTATGTCTAAAGTGTTTGTCTTTCTCTGTTTGTATGTCTGAAGTGTTTGTCTTTGTTGGTTTGTATGTTTAAAGTGCATGCCTTTCTCTGTTTGTATGTCTGAAGTATTTGTCTTTCTCTGTTTGTATGTCTGAAGTGTTTGTCTTTGTTGGTTTGTATGTCTGAAGTGTCTGTCGTTGTCGGTTTGTATATCTAAAGTGCATGTCTTTCTCAGTTTTTTTTGTCTGAAAGTTGGTATGTCTCAAGTGTCTGTCAAGTGTTGGTTTGTATATCTAAAAGTGCCTGTCTTTCTTTTTTTGTGTGTCTAAAGTGTTTTTCTTTGTTGGAGTGTATGTCTGAAGTGTTTGTATTTGTTGGTGTGCATGTCTTTAGTGTCTCTCTTTGTTGGTTTGTATGTTGAAAGTGCCTGTCTTTTTATGTTTGTTTGTCTGAAGTGTTTATCTTTGTTGGTTTGTATTTCTGAAGTGTCTGTTATTGTTGGTTTGTATGTCTAAAGTGCATTTCTTTCTCTGTTTGTATCTCTGAAGTGTTTGTCTTCGTTGGTTTGCATGTCTGAAGTGTCTTTCTTTGTTAGTTTGTATTTCTAAAGTGCCTGTATTTGTTGTTTAGTGTGTCTGAAGTGTCTGTCTTTGTTGGTTTGTATGTTTAAAGTGCCTGTTTTTCTCAGTTTGTATGTCTGAAGTGTCTGTCAAGTGTTGGTTTGCATATCTAAAAGTGCCTGTCTTTCTCTTTTTGTATGTCTGAAGTGTTTTTCTTTGTTGGAGTGTATGTCTGAAGTGTTTTTATTTGTTGGTGTGCAAGTCTAAAGTGTCTTTCTTTGTTGGTTTGTATGTCTAAAGTGCCGCTCTTTGTTGATTTGTGTGTCTGAAGTGTCTGTCTTTGTTGGTTTGTATGTCTTAAGTGTCTGTCTTTGTTTGTTTGTATGTCTGAAGTGTCTGTCTTTCTCCTTTTGTATGTCTGAAGTGTTTGTCTTTGTTGGTTTTTATGTCTAAAGTGCCTTTCTTTCTCCGTTTGTATGTTTGAAGTGTTGTTTGAAGTTCTTAGTTTGTTTGTATGTCTGAAGTGTCTGTCTTTGTTGGATTGTATGTCTACAGTGCATGTCTTTCCATTTTTGTATATCAGAAACGTTTGTCTTTGTTGTTTTGTATGTTTAAAGTGTTTGTCTTTGTTGGTTTGTATGTTTGAATTGTCTGTCTTGGTTGGTTTCTATGTCTAAAGTGCATGTTATTCTCTGTTTGTAGGTCCAAAATGTTTGTTCTTTTTTTTGTATGTCTAAAGTGCTTGTATTTGTTGGTTTGTATGTCTATAGGGTCTGTTTTTGTTGGTTTGTATGCTAAAGTACCTGTCTTTGTTGACTTGTAAGTCTGAAGTGTCTTTCTTGGATGGTTTGTATGTCTAAAGTGCCTGTCTTTCTCTGTTTGTATGTCTGAAGTGCTGAAGTGTTTGTTGTTCATGGTTTGTATGTCTGAAGTGTTTGTCTTTGTTGGTTTGTATGTCTGAAGAGCCTGTCTTTCTCCGTTTGTATGTTTGAAGTGTTTTTCTTTGTTTGTTTGTATGTCTGAAGTGTTTTTCTTTGTTGGATTGTATGCCTACAGTGCATATCTTTCCATTTTTGTATATCAGAAATGTTTGTCTTTGTTGTTTTGTATGTTTAAAGTGTTTGTCTTTGTTGGTTTGCATGTTTGAAGTGTCCGTCTTTGTTGGTTTCTATGTCTAAAGTGCATGTTATTCTCTGTTTGTAGGTCCAAAATGTTTGTCCTTTTTTTTGTATGTCTGAAGTGCTTGTATTTGTTGGTTTGTATGTCTATAGGGTCTGTCTTTGTTGGTTTGTATGCTAAAGTACCTGTCTTTGTTGACTTGTAAGTCTGAAGTGTATTTCTTTGATGGTTTGTGTGTCTAAAGTGCCTGTCTTTCTCTGTTTGTATGTCTGAAGTGCTGAAGTGTTTGTTGTTCATGGTTTGTATGTTTGAAGTGTCTGTCTTTGTTGGTTTGTGTGTCTAAAGTGCCTGTCAGTCTCTGTTTGTATGTCTAAAGTGTTTGTCTTTGTTGTTTTGTTTATTTGAAGTGTCTGTCTTTGTTAATTTGTATGTCTAAAGAGCCTGTCTTTCTCTGTTTGTATGTCTGAATTGTTTGTCTTTGTTGGTTTGTATGTCTGAAGTATCGGTCTTTGTTGGTTTCTATGTCTAAAGTGCCTCTCTTTCTTTGTTTGTATGTCTGAAGTGTTTGTCTTTGTTAGTTTGTATGTCTGAAGTGTCTGTCTTTCTCTGTTTGTGTGTCTAAAGTGTTTGTCTTTCTCCACTTGTATGTCTGAAAAGTGTATCTTTTTTGGTTTGTATGTCTAGAGTACTTGTCTTTGTTGGTTTCTATGTCTGAAGTGTTTGTCTTTGTTGGTTTGTAAGCCAATAGTTTCTGACTCTGTTCGTTTGTATGTCTGAAGTGTCTGTATTTATTTGTTTGTATTTCTGTAGTGTCTGTCTTTGTTGCTTTGCATGTCTAAAGTGTTTGTCTTTCTCTGTTTGTATGTCTGAAGTGTTTTTCTTTGTTGGTTTGTATGTTTGAAGTGTCTGTCTTTGTTGCTTTGTATGTCTAAAGTGCCTGTCTTTCTCTGTTTGTATGTGTGAAATGTTTTTCTTTGTTGGTTTGTATATGTTAATTTTTTGTCTTTGTTGGGTTGTATTTCCATAGTGTTTGTCTTTGTTGGTTTGTATGTCTAAAGTGCTTGTCTTTGGTGATTTTTATGTCTGAAGTGGCTGTCTTTGTTTGTTTGTATGTCTAAATTGCCTGTGTTTCTCTGCTTGTATGTCTGAAGTGTTTGTCTTTGTTGGTTTGTATGTCAGAAGTGTTTGTCTTTTTTGGTTTGTATGTCTGAAGTTTCTGTCTTTCTCTTTTTGTATTTCTAAAGTGTTTGCCTTTCTCTGTTTGTACGTCTTAAGTGTCTGTTTTTGTTGGTTTGTATGTCTAAAGTGCATGTCTTTCTATTTTTGAATGTCCAAAGTGTTTGTCTTTGTTGGTTTGTATGTCTGAAGTATTTGTCTTTGTTGGTTTGTATATCTGAAGTGTCTGTCTTTCTCTGTTTGTATGTCTAAAGTGTTTGTCTTTCTCTGTTTGTATATCTGAAGTGTCTGGTTTTGTTGGTTTGTATGTCGAAAGTGCTTGTCTTTGTTGGTTTTTATGTCTTAAGTGTCTGTCATTGTTGGTTTGTATGTTTAAAGTGCATGGCTTTCTCTGTTTCTATGTCTGAAGTGTCTTTCTTTGTTAGTTTGTATTTCTAAAGTGCCTGTATTTGTTGTTTAGTGTGTCTGAAGTGTCTGTCTTTGTTGGTTTGTATGTTTAAAGTGCCTGTTTTTCTCAGTTTGTATGTCTGAAGTGTCTGTCAAGTGTTGGTTTGCATATCTAAAAGTGCCTGTCTTTCTCTTTTTGTATGTCTGAAGTGTTTTTCTTTGTTGGAGTGTATGTCTGAAGTGTTTGTATTTGTTGGTGTGCAAGTCTAAAGTGTCTTTCTTTGTTGGTTTGTATGTCTAAAGTGCCGCTCTTTGTTGATTTGTGTGTCTGAAGTGTCTGTCTTTGTTGGTTTGTATGTCTTAAGTGTCTGTCTTTGTTTGTTTGTATGTCTGAAGTGTCTGTCTTTCTCCTTTTGTATTTCTAAAGTGTTTGTCTTTCTCTGCTCGTATGTCTAAAGTGTTTGTCTTTGTTGGTTTTTATGTCTAAAGTGCCTGTCTTTCTCCGTTTGTATGTTTGAAGTGTTTTTCTTAGTTTGTTTGTATGTCTGAAGTGTCTGTCTTTGTTGGATTGTATGTCTACAGTGCATGTCTTTCCATTTTTGTATATCAGAAACGTTTGTCTTTGTTGTTTTGTATGTTTAAAGTGTTTGTCTTTGTTGGTTTGTATGTTTGAAGTGTCTGTCTTTGTTGGTTTCTATGTCTAAAGTGCATGTTATTCTCTGTTTGTAGGTCCAAAATGTTTGTCCTTTTTTTTGTATGTCTAAAGTGCTTGTATTTGTTGGTTTGTATGTCTATAGGGTCTGTTTTTGTTGGTTTGTATGCTAAAGTACCTGTCTTTGTTGACTTGTAAGTCTGAAGTGTCTTTCTTGGATGGTTTGTATGTCTAAAGTGCCTGTCTTTCTCTGTTTGTATGTCTGAAGTGCTGAAGTGTTTGTTGTTCATGGTTTGTATGTCTGAAGTGTTTGTCTTTGTTGGTTTGTATGTCTGAAGAGCCTGTCTTTCTCTGTTTGTATGTTTTAAGTGTTTTTCTTTGTTTGTTTGTATGTCTGAAGTGTTTTTCTTTGTTGGATTGTATTCCTACAGTGCATATCTTTCCATTTTTGTATATCAGAAATGTTTGTCTTTGTTGTTTTGTATGTTTAAAGTGTTTGTCTTTGTTGGTTTGCATGTTTGAAGTGTCCGTCTTTGTTGGTTTCTATGTCTAAAGTGCATGTTATTCTCTGTTTGTAGGTCCAAAATGTTTGTCCTTTTTTTTGTATGTCTGAAGTGCTTGTATTTGTTGGTTTGTATGTCTATAGGGTCTGTTCTTGTTGGTTTGTATGCTAAAGTACCTGTCTTTGTTGACTTGTAAGTCTGAAGTGTATTTCTTTGATGGTTTGTGTGTCTAAAGTGCCTGTCTTTCTCTGTTTGTATGTCTGAAGTGCTGAAGTGTTTGTTGTTCATGGTTTGTATGTTTGAAGTGTCTGTCTTTGTTGGTTTGTGTGTCTAAAGTGCCTGTCAGTCTCTGTTTGTATGTCTAAAGTGTTTGTCTTTGTTGTTTTGTGTATTTGAAGTGTCTGTCTTTGTTAATTTGTATGTCTAAAGAGCCTGTCTTTCTATGTTTGTATGTCTGAATTGTTTGTCTTTGTTGTTTTGTATGTCTGAAGTATCGGTCTTTGTTGATTTGTATGTCTAAAGTGCCTGTCTTTCTTTGTTTGTATGTCTGAAGTGTTTGTCTTTGTTGGTTTGTATGTCTGAAGTGTCTGTCTTTCTCTGTTTGTGTGTCTTAAGTGTTTGTCTTTCTCCACTTGTATGTCTGAAAAGTGTATCTTTTTTGGTTTGTATGTCTAGAGTACTTGTCTTTGTTGGTTTCTATGTCTGAAGTGTTTGTCTTTGTTGGTTTGTAAGCCAATAGTTTCTGACTCTGTTCGTTTGTATGTCTGAAGTGTCTGTATTTATTTGTTTGTATTTCTGTAGTGTCTGTCTTTGTTGCTTTGTATGTCTAAAGTGTTTGTCTTTCTCTGTTTGTATGTCTGAAGTGTTTTTCTTTGTTGGTTTGTATGTCTGAAGTGTCTCTCTTTGTTGGTTTGTATGTCTAAAGTGCCTGTCTTTCTCTGTTTGTATGTCTGAAGTGTTTTTCTTTGTTGGTTTGTATATGTTAATTTTTGTCTTTGTTGGGTTGTATTTCCATAGTGTTTGTCTTTGTTGGTTTGTATGTCTAAAGTGCTTGTCTTTGGTGATTTTTATGTCTGAAGTGGCTGTCTTTGTTTGTTTGTATGTCTAAATTTCCTGTGTTTCTCTGTTTGTATGTCTGAAGTGTTTGTCTTTCTCTGTTTGTATGTCTGAAGTGTTTGTCTTTGTTGGTTTGTATGTCAGAAGTGTTTGTCTGTTTTGGTTTGTATGTCTGAAGTTTCTGTCTTTCTCTTTTTGTATTTCTAAAGTGTTTGTCTTTCTCTGTTTGTAAGTCTAAAGTGTCTGTTTTTGTTGGTTTGTATTTCTAAAGGGCATGTCTTTCTCTTTTTGAATGTCCAAAGTGTTTGTCTTTGTTGGTTTGTATGTCTGAAGTATTTGTCTTTGTTGGTTTGTATATCTGAAGTGTCTGTCTTTCTCTGTTTGTATGTCTAAAGTGTTTGTCTTTCTCTGTTTGTATATCTGAAGTGTCTGGCTTTGTTGGTTTGTATGTCGAAAGTGCTTGTCTTTGTTGGTTTTTATGTCTTAAGTGTCTGTCATTGTTGGTTTGTATGTCTAAAGTGCATGGCTTTCTCTGTTTCTATGTCTGAAGTGTTTGTCTTTTTTGGTTTGTATGTCTTAAGTGTCTGTCTTTGTTTGTTTGTATGTCTGAAGTGTCTGTCTTTCTCTTTTTGAATGTCTAAAGTGCTTGTCTTTCTCTGATTGTATGTCTGAAGTGTTTGTCTTTGTTGGTTTTCATGTCTAAAGTGCCTGTTTTTATCTGTTTCTATGTCTGAAGTGTTTGTCTTTGTTGGTTTGTATGTCTGAAGTATCTATGTCTGTTGGTTTGTATGTTTACAGTGCATGTCTTTCTCTTTTTGTATATCAGAAATGTTTGTCTTTGTTGTTTTGTATGTTTAAAGTGTTTGTCTTTGTTTGTTTGTATGTTTGAAGTGTCTGTGTTTGTTGGTTTGTATGTCTAAAGTGCATGTCTTTCTCTGTTTGTAGGTCCAAAATGTTTGTCCTTTTTTTGTATGTCTGAAGAGTCTGTTTTTGTTGGTTTGTATGTCTGAAGTGTCTGTCTTTCTCTGTTTGTATGTCTAAAGTGTTTGTCTTTCTCTGTTTGTACGTCTGAAGTGTCTGTCTTTGTCGGTTTGTATGTCTAAAGTGCATGTCTTTCTCTGTATTTATGTCCCAACTGTATGTCTTTGTTGGTTTGTATGTCTGAAGTGTTTGTCTTTGTTGGTTTGTATGTCCAAATTGTCTGTCTTTCTCTGTTTATATGTCTGAAGTGTTTGTTTTTGTTGGTCTATATGTTTGAAGTGTCTGTCTTTCTCCGTTTGTATGTCTGAAGTGTCTGTCTTTGTGTGTTTGTGTGTCTAAAATGCCTTTCTTTCTCTGTTTGTATGTCTGAAGTGTTTTTCTTTGTTGATTTGTATGTCTGAAGTGTCTGTCTTTCTCTATTGGTATGTCAAAAGTGTTTGTCTTTCTCTATTTGTATGTCTGAAGTTTCTGTGCTTGTCGGTTTGTATGTCTAAAGTGCTTGTATTTGTTGGTTTGTATGTCTATAGGGTCTGTCTTTGTTGGTTTGTATGCTAAAGTACCTGTCTTTGTTGACTTGTAAGTCTGAAGTGTGTGTCTTTGTTGGTTTGTATGTCTGAAGTGCCTGTCTTTCTTCGTTTGTATGTCCAAAATGCTGAAGTGTTTGATGGTTTGTATGTCTGAAGTGTCCATCTTTGTTGGTTTGTATGTCCAAAGTGCTTATCTTTGTTGGTTTGTATGTCTGAAGTGTCTGTCTTTGTTGCTTTTTATGTCTAAACTGCCTGTCTTTCTCTGTTTGTATGTCTGAAGTGTTTGTCTTTATTGGTATGTATATCTGAAGTGTTTGTCTTTGTTGGTTTGTATGTCCAAAGTGTCTGTCTTTCTCTGTTTATATGTCTGAAGTGTTTGTTTGGTTGGTCTGGATGTTTGAAGTGTCTGTCTATCTCCGTTTGTATGTCTGAGGTGTCTGTCTTTGTTGGTTTGTATGTCTATAGGGTCTGTCTTTGTTGGTTTGTATGCTAAAATACCTGTCTTTGTTCACTTGTAAGTTTGAAGTGTCTGTCTTAGTTGGTTTGTATGTCTAAAGTGCCTGTCTTTCTCTGTTTGTATGTTTTAAGTCCTGAAGTGTTTGTTTTTTCTGGGTTTGTATGTTTGAAGTGTCTGTCTTTGTTGGTCTGTATGTCTAAAGTTCCTGTCTTTCTCTGTTTGTATGTCTAAAGTGTTTGTCTTTGTTGGTTTTTGTGTTTTGAAGTGTCTGTCTTTGTTGATGTGTATGCCTAATTAGGATGTCTTTCTCTGTTTGTATGTCTGAAGTTTTTGTCTTTGTTGGTTAGTGTGTCTGAAGTGTCTGTCTTTGTTTATTTGTATGTCTAAAGTGCCTGTCTTGCTCCGTTTGTATGTCTGAAGTGTTTGTCTTTGTTGGTTTGTATGTCTGAAGTGTCTGTCTTTCTCTGTTTGTATGTCTAAAGTATTTGTCTTTCTCTGCTTGTATGTCTGAAGTTTCTAAATTTGTTGGTTTGTATGTCTAGAGTGTTTGTCTTTGTTGGTTTCTATCTCTGAAGTGTCTGTCTTTCTCTCTTTTTATGTCTAAAGTGTTTGTCTTTCTCTGCTTGTATGTCTGAAGTGTCTATCTTTGTTGGTTTGTATGTCTAGAGTGCTTGTCCTTGTTGGTTTTTATGCCTGTAGTTTCTGTCTTTGTTGGTTTTTATGTCTGAAGTGTCTGTATTTGTTGGTTTGTATGTCTGTAGTGTCCGTCTTTGTTGCTTTGTATGTCTAAAGTGTTTATCTTTCTCTGTTTGTGTGTCTGAAGTGTTTGTCTTTGTTGGTTTGTAAGTTAGAAGTGTCTGTTTTTGCTGGTTTGTGTGTCTAAAGTGCCTGTCTTTCTCTGTGTGTATGTCTTAAGTTTTTTCTTTGTTGGTTTGTATATGTGAAGTTTTTTTCTTTGTTGGGTTATATGTCCTTAGTTTCTGTCTTTGTTGGTTTTTATGTCTAAAGTGCCTGTCTTTGTTGATTTGTATGTCTGAAGTGTCTGTCTTTGCTGGTTTGTATGTGTAAATTGCCTGTCTTTCTCTGTTTGTATGTCTGAAGTGTTTGTCTTTCTCTGTTTTTATGTATGAAGTGTTTGTCTTTGTTGAATTTGAGGGGGGGGGACCGCAAAAAGGGCGTTATATTTCCAGTGAGGGTTTCGTCCATTGAATCAGTGGAACATTGCGTTTGGCTTCTCTACAAGCCAGCCAGTGATCCTGATTCAATCAGACATTTTTTTCCAAAACCAAACATTAGTCGGGTTCTGGGGGAGGGTAAATGGAAACAACGGGGGGAATGCAATTATTGTCCAACATGCCTTTCCAGATTCCGGTCAGAAATTAAGTTTAACAGTCATATGATGCATTGCAAGCGTCACGGATGTCAATCTGTTCAAACGGTTAGCGGTGACAGGGTCATCTTGCGATTTAAGAACTTTCAAAACTCATTCCAACAGAGTGACAAGGTGGCCTTAGACTGCGAAGCCGCTCTCATAGATGTGTATGATCCATTGAATTCAAATCTTGTTTAAAAAAATATGAGGTCATTGCAGTCTCTCATGCTCACGCACAAAGAGACTCGTATAATTCCATGCAATTGGTAGAGGTAGTTGAGAGATTGGTTTTTCAGGATTGTATGCTCTCATCCGTGACATTACTCATTAAAACAACAAATAATTTAATATCACGGCTCCGAAATACACCCTATCCAATGATTCTATCACCAGAGGACGAGTTGGCCAATAAAACTGAAGAAATATGTTGGGTTTGTAAGGGGGACTTTGTTGAGGGTAATGGGAAAGAGGGGAAGGGGGTAAGGGAAAGGGGGTAAAGGGATGGTCCGCGACCATGATCATTTGGGCAACCCGATTGTATCGGGATTGAGCAATTTTCTTGGAGTGGCCCATCAATCATGTAATTAAAACGTTAGTCAACAATGGTTTCTGCCTGTTTATATACACAATTCCAGCTATGACATGAAATTCATTTTACCGGCTTTGGCACGATGGCAACGAGGTAGAGTTGTAGATGGCGCATGGGTAGATGGTTCTTTTTCTTATAATATCATACCCAAGTCGTCTGAAAAGCTGCTGCTCTTAGAATTCAAATGGCAAATAATAGATAACAATAAATTGTGCATGAATAAGATCTGTTTTTTAGACTTCTTTAGCTTCTTCCCCAAATCCCTAAGACAACTCATTGAAGTACAGAAAAGTGACGATTTTTATAGTTTCCCCCTCCTTAAGCAACACCTCCTTAAACAGCACTTTTCAGACGGTGGAATGTATGATTTATTAACGTGCAAGGGCATATATCCGTATGACTACTACAACTCCACTGCGAGGCTTTCTGAGGAACAATTGCCGTCCATCACCTCGTTCTACGATTCACTTGATGAACGTCAATGCACCACTGTCGACTATGAATTTGCCAAGAGAGTTTGGGCTAAGGTAAAGTGTAAAAATGGGTGGGATTATTGTAGATTATATCTGGCAAGTGATGTATTGACGCTGCTGGATATTGTGTGTAAGAACACAGATAAAATCTATGGGGAATTTGGGTTGGATTTAGGTTATTATTTTTCCACTCCTTATTTGGTGAAGGATCTAATTCTTAAAATCAGTACAGAGGAAATAGGCTTGATCACCGACCCGGATCAGCATGTATTTGTAGAGAGATCAATGAGGGGAGGATATGTTTTTCATGGAGATCGTATCCTTGAAACTGATCCAACTGGACAAGACACCGGTGTAAAGTTGGATGTTGTTTTCTTAGAAATCAACTCCCTTTATCCGTCGGCAATGTCTCACTACTCTTTCCCGTGTGGAAATTACAAATCCGATCCTCGTGCTTCAGATTTCCCCAACATTGCCAATGTTGAGGAGAATGGACCACCGGGATGGTTCTTAGAAATCGATAGTGAAATACCCGTGGAGCGTCATGGCTTGGTGAAGGATTTTGTTTTCCCGTGCATAAACAGAGCAGTGACTAGGGACTCTTTGAGTCCATACAATATTTCTAAGGTAGAGGATGGTAGTGTGCACTGGACACCTTCAAAACAAAAACTTATCGCCGACCTTCATCCAAAAAAGAATATCGTGGTACATCACATTCTTTTGCGGTGGATGGTAGCCAAGCCAACGGTTTCAACGTCACAAGGATACATAGAGCCCTCCAATTTGACCAGAAACCCTATTTGAAAACGTTTATTGACACTTTTGGTGATAAACGTTTCGAAGCGAAAACGAAGGCTGAAAAGGAAATCTTTAAACTCATTTTGAACTCAGCCTTCGGTAAAATGTGCGAGAGTGTACGTAATCGAAGTCGTTGTGACATTTCGACTGACCCAAGAGAATGTGCTCGAATCGTTGCCGATCCAAACTTCACATCATTCACCATCATAGACTCGAATATGGTCCTCTTAAATAGAAAAAAAGAAATTTAATTCTAAATAAAAATATTGCAGTTGGCAGCGCAATAGCCGAAATATCAAAAAACTCATGTTGTCATTCTTTTACGATGTGGGTAGGTGCCAATGGCCGGGGGAGGGAGAAGTTCAAGTATATTACGGGGATACCGATTCATTTTTGCTAAAAGTTAGAACCGCGAATTTATTGGAAGATTTGGAAAAAGGCGTGCACATTAGCTCTCGAATGGACTTTACCAATCGGGACGACTCCATTTACCCGGAGTAAGTGAAGCGTCAGGCCCAAAATCAGTTATTAATGTTAAAATCAGAGACGGGAACTGACTTAATTTCCAGTGGTGTGCTTTCAGGTCTGAAGGTGTACTGTGTGCAAACACACAACGAGGTAATCAAAAAAGTCTGCAAAGGGGTGCCTAGACACTACGTGAATAAGAATTTCGACACGAATGTATATAGAAACTGTGTGGGAAATAGTATAGTTCCAAGGGCGAAGGTCATGGTGATTCGCTCTTTAAAATTTAAAAACCACACAGTTTTAGTTGATAAAATAGCCATGTGCCTTGTGTCGGATAAAGTCTATGTGTGCGCGGATGGTGTGAAGGTGCTACCCCGTGGACATTATCTAACTTCTGACCAAAGTGTGTGCCGAGATTATAGACATCGCCTCGGTTGGGAAAAAATTCAATAGTGAATAGTTTGGTGGTGATGGGATTCTTTTTTATAGTAGATAATTTTTTCCCAATTCAGCATTAGTTTTTTTTTTACAACTCAGCAGTAGTTTTTTTTCCCAAACTCAGCAGTTTTTTTTATAGCAAGGCAGAGTCATATGTTTTCTTTTTGTAAATAGCAAAGTGTTCAAATTGTTTTTTGGTCCCACGACCACGGCCGGCCCGGGGGGGGGGAGAACCCCTCTTAATTGTGATAAGTGTTTTTTAATGCCTTGTTTTGAATGTGTTATGTGATAGTGCCTTTTTCATATTTTTTTTGTGTATATTAATCAAACATGTAGTATTTTTTTGTAGTGATGTTTTTATTCTGTAAATAAAAAAAATGTATCATTCTTAAAAAAAATTTTCTTGTTCTTCTCGAATCTGATTAGAGAAATTACTATTATTATTTATTAAAGGGAATGATGCAATGTACAGTCGGTTGTATTTTGACATCGATGCAAGCTATCTATCAATTTAAAACTTTGTTTAGATCGTTTCTTTGCGGGCCATCAATGTCCGGCAAAACGAAACTTTTAACATACATAATTCAAAATCGTGGCAAAATGTTTTTAGAAAATCCAACTAAAATTTACTATTGCTACAGTGTTTGGCAAGAATCCTATGATACTGGACTAAAAACTATTGTCCCAGACACGAAATTCATACATGGACTTGACATTTTCAACAGTATTGAATCAAACTCTTGGTTGATTATTGACGATCTGGCTGAGTCCATTGAAGAATGGTCTAAGGAGATGATACAATTGTTCACTGGCAGATCTCATCATCAACGGATCTCCATAACCCTAGTTCTACACAATCTGATTCAGCAGACCAAGTGTATGAGAACACTTGCTTTGAATTGCACCTACAATATCATCTACAAGGTTGTCCGTGATTCCAGTTCCCTCATAACGTTAAACAGACAGGTGTATCCTGGTGAACCGAAATTCCTACTCTCGGCCTACAATCAGGCTAACGAAAAACCCTACGGATATATTCTATTGGCCCGGAATCAGAACACACCCAAGGATCTGCGTGTAGTCACGGATATTTTTGACATTGAAATTATAGTATATCTGCCGGTCAACAGTAAAAAAGGTCGTTAGTTGCAATCATGACACGGAAGAAACTACATGAAGATAGACATTAAGTCACCGTCCTAGGAAATTCAAAACCGAGACTTAGGAGGGCCATACCCAAACATGGTGTCGACAGAGAATTCATTAATCTCGTATCTGAACTTTGTTTAAATCTAACTGAAGGTATTGTTCAACTGCCAGAAGGTGTCCGACAAAGCAACATTGGTCCCTTGTACGCTCCCTAGCATCAGCGGCAAGCAAAAATAAACGAAACGATTTTAAAAGAAAACGACTTCTTCAACCGGGTGGTAACTTCTTTACACTTTTACTGCCAATCATGGCAGGACTTCTATATAATTTTCTCTAAAGAGAGAGAATGGCCAAACCCTATAAATTGACTCCATTGAACTCGCCCTTTCACCAAAGGAACATTTCGAGGACAATCTCAATAAATTCATTAACAATGAGACAATTGCTGACGATGAAAAATTAATTCTGCTTCAAAATGCACTTCGCCGAGTGGACAAACACAAGCCATATCATGAGAGACCCCTCAAAGTAAGTCTCATTGATCAGAATAAGGAAATGACTCCATCATCATCATTATCATCATCAACAACGATAATACCAAAAAAAGAAGAATATTTGTCTAAAGTTATGACAAGTGTTGCAGATCTAATGCCACATTCCTAACGTGAACAGTGTAAAAGACTCTTGATATATCTCAATGACATTGAACATGTTCAAATTGATGCTAATGGTAATCAAGTTTTAATCCAAGGCAAGACCTATATTCTATTTTATTTATTTTCAGATTCGGTCACGAATCGTAAAAGACTTGTATCATTTGACAGTCACCTGCATACATTTTTAAACTCATCAAACTTTCACAAAAGTCTTATTGCCAATAAACACATTTTAAAATGATTAAAGGAATTTAGTCAAATATTAAAAGATATTTTTAAATCATTTTCGGAAAATACTAGCACGCCAAGTGGAAATCATTCGACAAGAGTTTTGAGTGGGGGAGTCAAGCAAAGACGTCTTAATATCACTGCATCCCCCTCACCATCTCTTTTTAGTATGAAAATGGGCAGTGGACACTTCACTACGTGATTACGTTCAAAATGGCTGAAGCATTGAAACATACTTATGAGAATATTGGTGCAGTGGGAAGTTTAAGTTCACCCACCACACTTGCTCAAGTCACTGGACTTGAAAAGAATCGGGCGGCAGAGTATCTACAGAATGAATCTAGTTACACTCTACATCGTAATCGTTGAGTTCGTGGTAATCACTATCGAAAAACTAAAGCCTTTTTCCCATTACAAATACTACAAGCAGATCTTTTGACTCTGGATGAGATTCAAAGACGTCATAATCACCCCTACAAGTACATTCTACTTGCAATCAGTGTTTTTAGTCCCTATGAATATGCCATTCCACTGCGGTAAAAGAGCGGCGATGAAGTTGCTAAAGCTCTTGAAATCATCCTTGAACAGGATTGCTATAAGAAGATTAAAACGAATCGTGGTAGTGAATTTGTTAATCCCCATGTAAAGAAGGTTCTACTGAAATATAATACAATCCTCTATCATAGTCATAGTCCAATAAAGGCAGCATTGGCCGAACGACTGATACGAACTATTCGACTTTTAGTTTCTAGATATTGCACTTTACAAAATACTGCTGCTTTTATTCATGATTTGGATAAAATCATGTTGATTTATAATCAACGTCCACATCAATCCCTGTCCAACTCAACCCCAACAGATCTTCATCATGATGTCAATACATTTGAAACTTTTCTTAAACAGTATTCCAATGGTGGCGGTGGTGTTGGTGATAATGAGAAGAAAAAGAAGAATTTCAATGTTGGTGACACTGTTCGGATCAATTGAACTACTGATGTTTTTGAAAAGGGTAATTACTTATGGTCCACTGAACTTTTTAAGGTCTCCAAACTCTTGGACACTGCACCCATAATGTATCATCTACGTGAAATGTAATATGATGAGATTCTTGGCGGCTTTTATGATTATGAATTACAAAAGGTTAAAAACACAGGAATCTATCAAATTGAAAAGATATTAAGGACTCGTACTCACAGGGGCATGAAACAGTTGCTTGTACGTTGGTTAGGATACAACTCTGATTTTGGTTCTTGGATCAGTGTTAAAGATACTGACAATGCCCAATGATTTTTATGTAACGTTTATGTCCAATGTCTCCGATCCTCTCTACAATGATTTGAATAAAACTAGTGAGTTTTGGACGAAACTCTCCCCCACCATCCAATTCGATGATGGAAAATATGAAGTGGCTCTTGTCGACTGCATTCTCAAAAATACCTATGATATTCTGAGAAAGGATCGTTTGTTTGGAATACAAGCTATACCATTCGAATGGTCACTCTTTGTCGAGTATGAATGTGTTGAAGCACTTAAATCTTGTGAATATCCGGATGTTACATTGAGATATAAAGAATATGGTGCTATGACGAATGTGTGTCGTGCAATCAATAGAAAAATCTCATATCATAGGAATGGTACCTTCCATTTTAATTATTCAGTGGAACACGATAGGATTTACATTACCTCACCTGTTGACATTGAAATGATTCATCTCAATGATAATCTGATAGATCTTCTTGGCTTTAAGCAGAATATGATCAATGGGAAAAACGCTGGAACTGTTAGCGGGATGGATCAAGATATTTTTGCTGATTATCCACCTGGTCTCGCCTCGGACTCTTGCAAATTTCATTATGCTTTCTTTGTGGAAACTTCGAGAGTTGGTAATTCAAATGTCCCCCGCCTACGTGTTCTTGAACGAAAAACAACCCATGAACATGTTCATTACTATAGTATAAAGAATCTTCAGTATGTTCCTGTAAACACTTCGTATTTGGAACTCTGTCAGTTAACATTAAGAAGTGAATTAGGTGATCCTTTAGCAATAACGAAAGGTTTGGCTGTGATAACATGTCATTTTTGACCCATGCGGCAACAACAACAAAATGGATAATAGAAAAAATATATTTGTATGCCCTGATATTGATTGCTATGTTACTGCTCTCCAACCACGACAATTGGGTCATGGAATGGACTATTACAAAGGCCGCTCATCAATGTCAGGCTATGGTCTTGGCAGTTGGTTGGGTTAAGCTGTTTCGCTCTGCAATACCGCTGGCTAAAAAATATATTGCGCCGGTTGCTGCAGATTTTGCGTCCTCTACTCTACACGATTAGGGAGATGGTAAAGATTTTAAAGAAAGTGTTTCAAAAAATCTCAGGTCCAGCGCACGATCCCTTGACGAGCAATTGAAACAAAGTGGAAAAGGTTTTAAAAGGAGGAGAAACATCTCATCACTCATCAGTTTCTACTCAGGTCAAAAGCGAAAGACATCATCACTCTTGTCAAAGAAAAGTAAGAAAAAGGAACCAAGAAGAAAAATTGTTAGATAGAAAAGGAATTTCTTTTCCTAGATGGCATATCTACCCCACAAGGAATCTCATACCACTGTCACCACATCTCTAAATCTTTTCAATGCAGAAAGTTTGGATGTCAGTGTAAAACACGGGTACTATGAACAATTCTATCCACAGCCACCCCTCTCCGAAAACATACATTTTCAAATTTATTCCAATGAAGACTAATTCATTGATTTATCATCCACATTTATTGATTTAAAAGATATTGTGAAGAAAAAGTCTGACAATTCACCTCCCTCCAACGTCAATGGACTATCCTACGAAAATGGTATACTACACAATATATTTAAACTAATATGTGTCTACATAAATGGAACACTGGTGAGCACTAGCAACAATCTATCAAACTATGCTAGTTACATACAAATCATCTTGATGACTCCAATGGCCTATAAGAAATTGATAGGTCTGCGAATGGGCTATGACTGTAGATCAAATGTTGATACTGACGGTGAACTCACTTGGGCAGTGAGCAAGGAGTATCATTTAGTTGGTAGACTCAATCATGAAATATTCAATATATCCCCATGGATTCCCCCCAATGTTAAAGTTGATATAAAGCTACAAAGTGCACCGTCCAATTTCATATTGAGAAAAATATTTGATGTATCACCCGATGCTAATGTCAATCTCACGTCGGCAATACTTCATGTGCGAAAACAACAGGTTATGAATTTTGTTGCTTTGGCAATTGAAAAACTAAGAGCATCCGGAAATAATATCAAACTGCTCGTTCCACACACAATCGCCAATCAACGTCATATTGCCACTGGATCAAGTACCTAAACCAATTCTTCATTTATCAATAGTGAAATTCCATCGATACTTGCTTTGGCTTTTGTAAAAAGTTCCAATGCCACAGTATCGTGGACAAGCTCGCCACATGAATTTGAATTATTTGAATTTTCCTCTCTTGTATGTAAAGTAAATGAAATTCCTCTCTACAATTTATCCTTTGATAAATCCTACAGGACCCTAAATGAGTTGACAGTGCAATCTCTGGATCGAGATTCTCAACTATATGAAAATGGTATAACCGATACTATGTTCGCAAAAAGTCATGGTATCATTGTATTGGACTTGTTTGGTAATCAAGATATGAGTATTTTCCGAATGGGTACTGTACGTTTGGAGTGTACCTTTGACAAACCATTGACAGAGAGTGTAACATTATTCTCACTCAATCAATTTGAAACCTACCGGGGAATTAACCCTGATGGTAGTTTTCTTTTAGACTTGGCACCTTGGAACACCAATCAAATAATCAATGTATTTACCATGGATCCTTTTATGTCCAAATACAATTCCTATTGTATACCATCAGATTTCCTTGATTATATTCGTACTGTTAACAAAACCATTATCATTGTTAATAGTAGTCCTTCGACTGTGCAGACGGGTCATTGGCTATACATCTATCAAACAGCGAAGAATATAGAATTTTTGATCGTCTTGGTCTACCATATGCATTCTACACACCACACATCAAAAACTATCTTGAAGGAAGTGGGAAGAAAATTATTCAAAATCGGATGCGAGTACAAGATTTATCGAACAAAAGCTGTGATTTTCATGCATTACTTTATTTCATTTTTCGATTTCGTGACTATACTTTAAGAGAATTTCTAAACATTTATGTACACAGTCCACGTTTGAATGACTTTCTAGTAGAAAATACCCTCTCAGACCTTTACAGTATTGATTTCAGTGCCCTAAGAATAAAGTGTTTTAAAAATGTATGTGAATTTATTTATTAATAAAATATATATGCACTATAAAAAAGTCTTGTCTTCATTTGTTTAGATTTCTTCTTCTTCATAGTCATTTAGATTGTCATCATCATATTCATCGTCATCGACAACGATTAGTGGTGGCCGATAATTTGGATTCAACTTGTACTGATCCAGGCGTGCAAAGTCAGGGTCACATTTTCCAAAATATATTTTAACTTAATTTTTATTAAATCTTCTTGTGTGGTCAATGATACTATTACGATTCATATTGAAAAATTCACTGTTTCTTTCTGATTATTTGAAGTAATGTCGAACACAATATTCTCATATGAAGAAGCACTTTCCGTCACAGCCAAATAAAAACCGCTAGGTTTATAATCATTACTTGCATTGTCCTCACAACGATTACGCAGGAACCATACTCTCTTCATGTTCTTACAATTGAAACTTGCTCCAAATTCTTCATCCAATACAATTTAAAGCCCTTAGAAATAAACTGAAGTCACGTTTGGGGTTTTTTCCAATCATACCAGGGTGAGTATCTTCCCACTGGTCAATCTTATCAAAATGTACAATTGGAACATAGATATCCATTAGGATGAGAGTCACAAGTCTCTTCAAGACAGATATTAGAGTCCTTAATTTGAACAGCATATCCTTTATGCAATTTACATGGATTGCATAATCCACACTTTTCATTATAGTCATCAACTGTAGTACAGTTCTCACATGAAGACCAGCTGCCCAATGTATATAAACATAGTGAACATGTATGATACGTTTTTTCGATGTTGTCCGTCTCACTGCCAGAAAGAAACCGACTCAAAATCAATAAAAAAATAACATTGTCTTCCAGGAGGAGGAGGAGGAGGAGGAGGAGTAATCGAATATCGTCACAAAAACTTATTTCCTACTATTTTAAAGAATGAATTTCTAGGTAGTGGTTAAAAGCAGAATCACAATGTCATTTTGCTTCATTTCAATTAATATATCGATAAATTGAGTATATGCATTTGATTCGAAATGCATAAGCTTCATACAATAATCCAAGGATAGAGAATCAGATCCCATTATACAGTTAAGTGTTGCTAGAGAAAATATTTTCCGCTGAAGAGATAAGTCCAAAAAGTCATCATCTAACACTAAACATTTTTCCAATTTGACTAGATTTCGTAAGATCTTCTGTTTCTCAAATCCAATCATTCTTGATACTCCCACCACCAACTATAGACTAAAATAACAATTGCAAGTTTCTACTTTGTGCTCAATCTCATTACCTATTGGACACCTCCACCACCCACCATAGAGAGAGAGAGAGAGTGGAGTAAACGATCATCTAGAGTGTCTAATCAAAAAAAAACATATAAAAAAAACATTTTATTGACAGAAATGTAATAAAAGAATATATTTTCACTCTCTTCGTGTTAGGTGAGTCAATCCATTTTCCTCGATGTGCTTCATAATACCATTCAATCCATGCTGTAGTCGTGATAAATATATTATATTCACTTTCACGGCAAAGCAAAATTGTTCATCTGACTTAAATTCACTCAATGATATAACGGATCTGCCAAACATCTCATCCCACTCAAATGTTAGTCGGGAATCGTTTCCAATTTGAACTTCTACATTGGGGGCCCTTGTCTTCACAACATCACTGTCGGCTCCTTCGAGGTGTAATAGAGTGAAACTTCTCATTTTTACAATATTTTAACGTTTATTTCTCCAATTTGAAATAATGTAAACTAATCAAATTCAACTTATTGACTGAGATACTAACTCGGTATCGGGCTTTTTATATCCTTGCTCAATGTCAGCGTGAACGAATCGCCATACCATGAAAACACTCACGACTTTTATGCTTGTATGGCGGAAGTACTGACCGCTTGAAACTGTTATAGCTAGATGGGGAGACACTCTGCTCGAAGAAATTAAAATTATATGGGGAAAAACTCTGCTCGGAGATATTATAGCTACACCTGCCCGCTCTCTTTAATTGATACAGTAAGGAAGTACTAACCTCTTCATATAATTAACACTATAAAGGAGTACTGTCTGCTTTTATGGCGGGAGTACTGACTACTTGAAACTGTTATAGCTATATGTGGTGACACTCTGCTCGGAGATATTAAAGCTATATGGGGAGACACTCTGCTCGGAGATATTATAGCTACACCTGCAGGCTCTCTTTAATTGATAAAGTAAGGGAGTAATGGCCGTTGCATCTAATTAACACTATAAAGGAGCAGTGTCTGCTTGTATGGCAGGGGGACTGTCTTGTTGAAATTGTTCTACCTACACTACTTTTGTCTTTGTTGGTTTGTATGTCTGAAGTGTCTGTCATTGTTGGTTTGTATGTCTAAAGTGCCTGTCTTTTTCTGTTTGTATGTCTGAAGTGTTTGTCTTTGTTGGTTTGTAAGTCTGAAGTGTCTGTCTTTGTTGGTTTGTAAGTCTAAAGAGCCTGTCTTTCTCTGTTTGTGTGTCAATAGTGTTTGTCTTTGTTGGTTTGTATGTCTGAAGTGTCTGTCTTTGTTGGTTTATATGTCTAAAGTGTTTGTCTTTCTCTGTTTGTATGTCTGAAGTGTATGTCTTAGTTGGTTTGTATGTCTGAAGTGTCTGTCTTTGTTGGTTGGTATGTCTAAAGTGCTTGTCTTTGTCTGTTTGTTTGTCTGAAGTGTTTGTCTTTGTTTGTTTGTATGTCTGAAGTGTCTGCCTTTCACTGTTTGTATGTCTAGATTTTTTGTCTTTCTCTGTTTGTATGTTTGAAGTGTTTGTCTTTGTAGGTTTGTATGCCTGAAGTGGCTGTCTTTGTTGGTTTGTATGTCTAAAGTACCTGTCTTTCTCTATTTGTATGCCTGAAGTGTTTGTCTTTGTTGTTTTTTTGTGTGTAAAGTGCTTGTCTTTGTTGGTTTGTATGTATAAAGTGTCTGTCGTTGTTGGTTTGTATGTCTAAAGTGCATGTCTTTCTCTGTTACTATGTCTGAAGTTTTTGTCTTTGTTGATGTGTATGTCTCAAGTGACTGTCTTTCTTGATTTGTATGTCTAAAGTGCCTGTCTTTCTCTGTTTGTATGTCTGAAATGTTTTTTTTGTTGGTTTGTATGTCTGAAGTGTTTGTCTTTGTTGGTTTGTATGTCCATAGTGTCTGTATTTGTTGTTTTGTATGTCTAAAGTGCCTGTCTTTGTTGATTTGTTTGTCTAAAGTGTCTGTCTTTTTGGTTTGTGTGTCTCTTCCGGGGGGATTTTATGACCGGCATTCTCAATCTTAGAGAGAAAATAAAATATGTAACTTTATAAATGTAACCTCTTTTCCTGGAGTTATCTCAAAATCAATTACCTATAATGTTATGAAGAAATCAGATTCCTGGGAACGTTATCGATGGAGGCATACGAACTAGTTACCTGCTGTGTGATTAGATACAGACATACAGATAAAAACGAACACAAATAGAAAAGCAATAGTTTCATTGAGACTTACATTTAGGTGTACAACAGTGCTTCACTTTAACTGACAACAATAGTGGCTGAGATAACAATAATGACCAAATCTCTACAATGACTGCGTCATAATGATAATTCTGACAAAACGAACGTCTAATAATAGTTCTGACAAATGAATCAAAAGGATTATGACAACAGGATGCCAATAATAATAATTCTGATCTACGAATGCTCTCATCAAAATGCCACAATAATAATAATAATAATAATAATAATAATAATAATAATAATAATAATAATAATAATAATAATAATAATAATAATAATAATAATAATAATAATAATAATAATAATAATAATAATAATAATGACTGAATTGCAATGCCTGAATGCCTCAAAAAACACTTTTCTTCACTATATCAAACAAATATAGCTTCTGTGCTCTACTAGCTTTTTCACGATTGGCCCAAGTCCTATGGAGGGGGCCGCTACTTTGTAATTATATTCGCAAACTCACTTCATTATGCCAACTGTTCATCCGATAATTTGTTTTTGAAATTTTCGATGATTTAAACATTGATACTCTCTTGTAACTTAAAATTCCTGAGAAACTTTGTATCCAGCACTTTTTTATTACCAAATATCTTAGCGAAATTAAAACCAAATAGCGTCGTTGTTTGGCAGAGGCTAAAACGCAATTTCTCTTTTTGCTGATTAAGAATTTAGACTCTTGGAAACGGGATTTGAACTTAATTAGGGGAAGTTTAATTTATGTCGGAATTATCTTCAGAAAGAAAGAATTTAATTTTTTTGTATTTTCAATATGTCACATTTTAATCACGGTACATGTCTGATGTGTCTGTCTTTATTGGATTGTATGTCTAAAGTGCTTGTCTTTTTCTGTTTGTATGTCTGAGTTGTTTGCCTTTGTTGTTTTGTATGTCTGAAGTGTCTGTCTTTCTCTGTTTGTATATCTAAAGTATTTATCCTTCTCTGTTTGTATGTCTGAAGTGTTTGTCTTTGTTGGTTTGTACTTTTGAAGTGTCTGTCTTTGTTGGTGTGTATGTCTAAAGTGTCTGTCTTTCTCTGTTTGTATGACTAAAGTGTTTTTCTTTGTTGGTTTGTATATCTGAAGTGTTTGTCTTTATTGGTTTGTATGTTTGAAGTGTCTGTCTTTGTTGGTTTGTATGTCCAAAGTGCCTGTCTTTCTCTGCTTGTATGTCTGAAATGTTTGTCTTTGTTGGTTTGTATGTTTGAAGTGTTTGTCTTTGTTGGTGTGTATGTCTAAAGTGCCTGAATTTCTCTCTTTGTATGCCTGAAGTGTTTGTATTTGATGGTTTGTGTGTCTAAAGGGTTTGTCTTTGTTGGTTTGTATATCCAAGGTGTTTTTTTGTGTATTTGTTCATGTCTGAATTGTTTGTCTTTCTCTTTCTCATGTCTGAAGTTTCTTCCTTTGTTTTTTTGTTTTTCTAATTTGCTGGTCTTTCTCCATTTGTATGTTTAAAGTGTCTGTCTTTGTATGTTTGTATATCTGAAGTGTTTTTCTTTCTAGGTGTGTATGTGTTAGGTGTTTGTTTTTACTGTTTTGTATGTTTAAAGTACCTGTCTTTCTATGTTTGTATGTCTGAAGTGTTTGTCTTTTTAGGTTTTTATTTCTAAAGTGTTAGACTTTGTTGGTTTGTTTTTCTAAAGTGCATGTCTTTCTATGGTTGTATGTCCAAAGTGCTTGTCTTTGTTGGTTTCTATGAATGAAGTGTCTGTCTTTGTTGGTTTGTATGTCTAAAGTCCCTGTCTTTCTCTGTTTGTATGGTTGAAGTGTTTGTGTTTGTTGGTTTGTATTTCTGAAGTGTCTGTCTTTGTTGCTTTGTATGTCTAATGTTCATGTCTTTCTCTATTTGTATGTTTAAGTGTTTGTCTTTGTAGGTTTTTATGTTTGAAGAATTTGTCTTTGTTTGTTTGTATGTTTGAAGTGTCTGTCTTTGTTGGTTTTTATGTCTAAAGTGCATGTCTTTTTCTGTCTGTATGTCTGAAGCGTTTGTATATGTTGGTGTGTATGTC
This sequence comes from Artemia sp. Qi Xiang Cuo, assembly GCF_049724085.1. Classification (NCBI taxonomy): domain Eukaryota; kingdom Metazoa; phylum Arthropoda; class Branchiopoda; order Anostraca; family Artemiidae; genus Artemia; species Artemia sp. Qi Xiang Cuo. Next base: position 88,711,752 of record NC_142794.1, read on the forward strand.
CAAAGTGCCTGTCTTTCTCTGTTTGTATTTCCGAAGTGTTTGTGTTAGTTGGTTTGCATGTCTGAAGTGTTTGTCTTTGTTTGTTTGTGCATCTGAAGTGTCTGTCTTTCTCTGTTTGTATGTCTAAAGTGTTTGTCTTTTTCTGTTTGTATGTCTGAAGTGTCTGTCTTTGTTGGTTTGTATGTCTGAAGTGCATGTCTTTCCATGTTTGTATGTCAGAAGTGTTTTTCTTTGTTGGTTTTGATGTCTGAAGTGTCTGTCTTTCTCTGTTTGTATTTATAAAGAGTATGTCTTTCTCTGTTTGTATGTCTGAAGTGTTTGTGTTTGTTGGTTTTTGTGTCTTGAATGCGTCTATATTTGTTGGTTTGTATGTCTAAAGTGCTTGTGTTTGTTGGTTTGTATGTCTGAATTGTCTGTCGTTGTTGGTTTGTATGTCTAAAGTGCATGTCTTTCTCTGTTTCTATGTCTGAAGGGTTTTTCTTTGTTGGTTTGTGTAACAAGTGTCTGTGTTTGTTGGTTTGTATGTCTAAAGTGCCTCTCTTTCTCTTTTTTTATGACTGAAGTGTTTTTCTTTGTTGGTTTGTATGTCTGAAGTGTTTGTTTTTGTTGGTTTGTATGTCTATAGTGTCTGTCTTTGTTGGTTTGTATGTCTAAAGTGCCTGCCTTTGTTGATTTGTATGACTGAATTGTCTGTCTTTGTTGGTTTGTATGTCTAAAGTCTCTGTGTTTCTCTGTTTGTATGTCTGAAGTGTTTGCTTTTGTTGGTTTGTATATCTGAAGTGTTTGTCTTTGTTGATCTGTACGTTTGAAGTGTCTGTCTATCTCCGTTTGTATGTCTGAAGTGTCTGTCTTTGTCAGTTTGTATGTCTAAAGTGCTTGTCTTTCTCTATTTGTATGTTTGAAGTGTTTGTCTTTGTTGGTAGGTTTGTCTGAAGCGTCTGTCTTTGTTGGTTTGTATGTCTAAAGTGCCTGTGTCTCTCTGTTTGTATGTCTGAATTGTTTCTCTTTGTTGGTTGTATGTCTGAAGTATCTGTCTTTGTTGCTTTATATGTCTAAATTTTTTGTCTTTCTTTCTTTGTATGTCTGAAGCGTCTGCCTTTGTTGGTTTGTTTGTCTGATGTGTCTGTCTTTGTTGGTTTGTATGTCTAAAGTCTTTTTTTTCTCTGTTTGTGTGTCTGAAGTGTTTGTCTTTGCTGGTTTGTATGTCTGAGGTGTCAACCTTTCAATGTTTGTATGTCTCGAGTGTTTGTCTTTCTCATTTTGTATGTCTGAAGTGTTTGTCTTTGTTGGTTTGTATATCTTCTGTCTTTGTTGGTTTGTATGTCTAAAGTCTTGTCTTTCTCTGTTTGTATGTCTGAAGTGTTTGTCTTTGTTGGTTTGTATGTCTGAAGTGTCGGCCTTTCAATGTTTGTATGTCTAGAGTGTTTGTCTTTCCCTTTTTGTATGTCTGAAGTGTCTGTCTTTGTTGATTTGTATGTCTAAAGTGCTTGTCTTTCTCTGTTTGTAGGCTTGAAGTGTTTGTCTTTGTTGGTTTGTACGTCTGAACTGTCAATCTTTGTTGGTGTGTATGTCTGAAGTGTCGGTCGTTGTTGGTTTGTATGTCAAAAGTGCGTGTCTTTCTCTGTTTGTATGTCTGAAGTGTTTTTATTTGTTGGTTTATGTGTCTTAAGTGCCTGTCTTTCTCTGTTTGTATGTCTGAAGTGTTTGTTTTTGTTGGTTTATGTGTCACAAGTGTCTGTCTTTGTTGCTTTACATGTCTAAAGTGTTTGTCTTTCTTTCTCTGTATGTCTGAAGTGTCTGTCTTTGTTGATTTGTATGTCTGAAGTTTCTGTCTTTGTTGGTTTGTATGTCTTAAGTGTCTCTCTTTGTTGCTTTGTATGTCTAAAGTGCCTGCCTTTGTTGGTTTGTATGTCTGAATTGTTTGTCCTTGTTGGTTTGTATGTTTGAAGAGTCTGACATTGTTGGTTTGTATGTCCAAAGTGCTTGTCTTTCTCTGTTTGTATGTCTGAGGTGTTTGTCTTTGTTGGTTTGTATGTCTGAAGTGTCTGTCTTTCTCTGTTTGTATGTTTAAAGTGTTTATCTTTCTCTGTTTGTATGTCTGAAGTCTTTGTCTTTCTTGGTTTGTGTGTCTTAAGTGCCTGTCTTGCTCTGTTTTTATGTCTGAAGTGTTCGTCTTTGTTGGTTTATGTGTCACAAGTGTCTGTCTTTGTTGGTTTGTATGTCTAAAGAGTTTGTCTTTCTTTCTCTGTATGTCTGAAGTGTCTGTCTTTGTTGCTTTGTATGTCTGAAGTGTCTGTCTTTGTTGGTTTGTATGTCTAAAGTCTTGTCTTTCTCTGTTTGTGTGTCTGAAGTGTTTGTCTTTGTTGGTTTGTATGTCTGAGGTGTCTGCCTTTCAATGTTTGTATGTCTAGAGCGTTTGTCTTTCTTTTTTTTGTATGTCTGAAGTGTTTGTCTTTGTTGGTTTGTATGTCTTCTGTCTTTGTTGGTTTGTAAGTTTAAAGTCTTGTGTTTCTCTGTTTGTATGTCTGAAGTGTTTGTCTTTGTTGGTTTGTATGTCTGAAGTGTCTGCCTTTCAATTTTTGTATGTCTAGAGTGTTTGTTTTTCTTTTTTTGTGTGTCTGAAGTGTTTGTCTTTGTTGGTTTGTGTGTCTGAAGTGTCTGTCTTTGTTGGTTTGTATATCTAAAGTGCTTGTCTTTCTCTGTTTGTAGGCCTGAAGTGTTTGTCTTTGTTGGTTTGTACGTCTGAACTGTCAATCTTTGTTGCTTTGTATGTCTAAAGTGCCTGCCTTTGTTAGTTTGTACGTCTGAAGTGTCTGTCTTTGTTGGTTTGTATGTTTGAAGTGTCTGACATTGTTGGTTTGTATGTCTAAAGAGCTTTTCTTTCTCTGTTTGTATGTCTGAGGTGTTTGTCTTTGTTGGTTTGTATGTCTGAAGTGTCTGTCTTTCTCTGTTTATATGTCTAAAGTGTTTATCTTTCTCTGTTTGTATGTCTGAAGTGTTTGTCTTTCTTGGTTTGTGTGTCTTCTGTCTTTGTTGGTTTGTAAGTTTAAAGTCTTGTCTTTCTCTGTTTGTATGTCTGAAGTGTTTGTCTTTGTTGGTTTGTATGTCTGAAGTGTCTGCCTTTCAATTTTTGTATGTCTAGAGTGTTTGTTTTTCTTTTTTGTGTGTCTGAAGTGTTTGTCTTTGTTGGTTTGTGTGTCTGAAGTGTCTGTCTTTGTTGGTTTGTATATCTAAAGTGCTTGTCTTTCTCTGTTTGTAGGCCTGAAGTGTTTGTCTTTGTTGGTTTGTACGTCTGAACTGTCAATCTTTGTTGCTTTGTATGTCTAAAGTGCCTGCCTTTGTTAGTTTGTACGTCTGAAGTGTCTGTCTTTGTTGGTTTGTATGTTTGAAGTGTCTGACATTGTTGGTTTGTATGTCTAAAGAGCTTTTCTTTCTCTGTTTGTATGTCTGAAGTGTTTTTCTTTGTTGGTTTGTATGTCTGAAGTGTCTGTCTTTCTCTGTTTGTATGTCTAAAGTGTTTATCTTTCTCTGTTTGTATGTCTGAAGTGTTTGTCTTTCTTGATTTATATGTCTAAAGTGTCTGTCTTTCTCTGTTTTTTTGTTTGAAGTGTTCGTCTTTGTTGGTTTATGTGTCACAAGTGTCTGTCTTTGTTGGTTTGTATGTCTAAAGTGCCTCCCTTACTCTGTTTGTATGTCTGAAGTGTTTTTCTTTGTTGGTTTGTATGTCTGAAGTGTTTTTGTTTGTTGGTTTGTATGTCTAAAATGTCTGTCATTGTTGGTTTGTATGTCTAAAGTGCCTGACTTTGTTGATTTGTATGTCTGAAGTGTCTGTTTTTGTTGGTTTGTATGTCTGAAGTGTATGCCTTTCAATGTTTGTATGTCTAGAGTGTTTGTCTTTCTCTTTTTGTATGTCTGTAGTGTGTGTCTTTGTTGCTTTGTATGTCTGAAGTGTTTGTCTTTGTTGGTTTTTATGTCTAAAGTGCGTGTTTTTCTCGGTTTGTATGTTTGAAGTGTTTGTCTTTGTTGGTTTGTACGTCTGAAGTGTCAATCTTTGTTGGTGTGTATGTCTGAAGTGTCGGTATTTGTTGATTTGTATGTCTAAAGTGCGTGTCTTTCTCTGTTTGTATGTCTGAAGTGTTTTTCTTTGTTGGTTTGTATGTCTGAAGTGTCTGTCTTTGTTGGTTTTTATTTCTGAAGTGTTTGTCTTTGTTGGTTTTTATGTCATTAGTGTCTGTCTTTGTTGCTTTGTATGTCTAAAGTGCCTGTCTTTGTTGTTTTGTATGTCTATAGTGTCTGTCTTTTTTGATTTGTATGTCTGAAGTGTTTGTATTTGTTGGTGTGTATGTCTAAAGTGTCTGTCTTTGTTGCTTTGTATGTCTAAAGTGCCTGCCTTTGTTGGTTTGTATGTCTGAAGTGTTTGTCTTTGTTGGTTTGTATGTTTGAAGAGTCTGACATTGTTGGTTTGTACGTCTAAAGTGCTTGTCTTTCTCTGTTTGCATGTCTGAGGTGTTTGTCTTTGTTGGTTTGTATGTCTGAAGCGTCTGTCTTTTTCTGTTTGTATGTTTAAAGTGTTTATCTTTCTCTGTTTGTATGTCTGAAGTCTTTGTCTTTCTTGGTTTGTGTGTCTTAAGTGCCTGTCTTGCTCTGTTTTTTTGTCTGAAGTGTTTGTCTTTGTTGGTTTGTATGTCACAAGTGTTTGTCTTTGTTGGTTTGTATGTCTAAAGTGCCTTCCTTTCTCTGTTTGTATGTCTGAAGTATTTTTCTTTGTTGGTTTGTGTGTCTGAAGTGTTTGTGTTTGTTTGTTTGTATGTCTAAAATGTCTGTCTTTGTTGTTTTGTATGTCTGAAGTGCCTGCCTTTTTTGATTTGTATGTCTGAAATGTCTGTTTTTGTTGGTTTGTATGTCTGAAGTGTCTGCCTTTCAATGTTTGTATGTCTAGAGTGTTTGTCTTTCTCTTTTTGTATGTCTGAAGTGTTTGTCTTTGTTGCTTTGTATGTCTGAAGTGTCTGTCTTTGTTGGTTTGTATGTCTAAAGTGAGCGTCTTTCTCTTTTTGTTTTCATGAAGTGTTTGTCTCTGTTGTTTGTATGTCTGAACTGTCAATCTTTGTTGGTGTGTATGTCTTAAGTGTTGGTCGATGTTGGTTTGTATGTCTAAAGTGCGTGTCTTTCTCTGTTTGTATGTCTGAAGTTTTTTTCTTTGTTGGTTTGTATGTCTGAATTTGTCTGTCTTTGTTGGTTTTTATTTCTAAAGTGTGTGTCTTTGTTGTTTTTTATTTCCATAGTGTATGTATTTGTTGCTTTGTATGTCTAAAGTGGCTCTCTTTGTTGTTTTGTATGTCTATAGTGTATGTCTTTTTTGTTTTGTATGTATGAAGTGTCTGTCTTTGTTGGTTTGTATGTCTAAAGTGTCTGTCTTTGTTGCTTTGTATGTCTAAAGTGCCTGACTTTGTTGGTTTGTATGTCTGAAGTGTTTGTCTTTGTTGGTTTGCATGTTTGAAGAGTCTGACATTGTTGGTTTGTGTGTCTAAAGTGTTTGTCTTTCTCTGTTTGTATTTCTGAGGTGTTTGTCTTTGCTGGTTTGTATGTCTGAAGTGTCTGTCTTTCTCTGTTTGTATGTCTAAAGTGTTTATCTTTCTCTGTTTGTATATGTAAAATGTTTGTCTTTTTTGGTGTGTATTTCTAAAGTGCCTGTCTTTGTTGGTTTGTATCTCTGAAGTGTCTGTCGTTTTTGGTTTGTGTGTCCAAATTACATGTCTTTCTCTGTTTGTATGTCTGAAGTGTTTTTCTTTGTTGGTTTGTATGTCTGAAGTGTTTGTCTTTGTTGTTTTTATGTCCATAGTGTTTGTCTTTGTTGCTTTGTATGTCTAAAGTGCCTATCTTTGTTGATTTGTATGTCTATAGTGTCTGTCTTTGTTGATTTGTATGTCTGAAGTGTTTGTCTTTGTTGGTTTGTATGTCTGAAGTGTCTGTCTTTGTTGCTTTGTATGTCTAAAGTGCCTGCCTTTGTTGGTTTGTATGTCTGAAGTGTTTGTCTTTGTTGGTTTGTATGTTTTAAGAGTCTGACATTGTTGGTTTGTACGTCTAAAGTGCTTGTCTTTCTCTGTTTGTATGTCTCAAGTGTTTGTCTTTGTTGGTTTGTAAGTCTAAAGTGTCAGTCTTTGTTGGTTTGTGTGTCTAAAGTGCATGTCTTTCTCTGTTTGTATGTCTGAAGTGTTATTCTTTGTAGTTTTGTAGGTCTGAAGTGTTTGTATTTGTTGGTTTGTATGTCTATAGTGTGTGTCTTTGTTGGTTTGTATGTCTAAAGTGCCTGTCTTTGTTGATTTGTATGTCAGAAGTGTCTGTTTTTGTTGGTTTGTATATCTAAAACCCTGTCTTTCTCTGTTTGTATGTCTGAAGTGTTTGTCTTTATTGGTTTTTATGTCTGAAGTGTTTGTCTTTGTTGGTCTGTGTGTTTAAAGTGTCTGTCTATCTCAGTATATATGTCTGAAGTGTCTGTCAGTGTTGGTTTGTATGTCTGAAGTGTCTGTCTTTGTTGGTTTGTATGTCTAAAGGGCCTGTCTTTTTCTGTTTGTATGTCTGAAGTGTTGGTCTTTGTTGGTTTTTATGTCTGAAGTGGCTGTCTTTGTTGGTTTGTATGTCTAAAGTACCTCTCTTTCTCTGTCTATATGTCTGAATTGTTTATTTTTGTTGGTTTGTGTGTCTGAAGTGCCTGTCTTTGTCGGTTTGTATTTCTAAAGTGCTTGTCTTTCTCTGTTTGTATGTTTGATGTGTTTGTCTTTGTTGGTATGTTTGTCTGAAGTGTCTGTCTTTGTTAGTTTGTATGTCTAAAGTGCCTGTCTTTCTCTGTTTGTATGTGTGAAGTGTTTGTCTTTGTTGGTTTGTATGTCTGAAGTGTCTGTCTTTATTGGTTGGTATGTCTAAATTGCCTGTGTTTTTTGTTTGTATGTCTGAAGTGTGTGTCATTGTTGGTTGTATGTCTGAAGTGTCTGTCTTTGTTGGTTTATATGTCTAAAGTGTTTGTCTTTCTTTCTTTGTATGTCTGAAGTGTCTGTCTTTGTTGGTTTGTATGTCTGAAGCTTCTGTCTTTGTTTGTTTGTATGTTTGAAGCTTCTGTCTTTGTTTGTTTGTATGTCTAAATTCTTGTCTTTCTCTGTTTGTATGTCTGAAGTGTTTGTCTTTGTTGGTTTGTATGTCTGAAGTGTCTACCTTTCAATGTTTGTATGTCTAGAGTGTTTTTCTTTCTTTTTTTTGTATGTTTGAAGTGTTTGTCTTTGTTGGTTTGTATGTCTGAAGTGTCTGTCTTTGTTGGTTTGTATGTCTAAAGTGCCTGTCTTTCTCTGTTTGTATGCCTGAAGTTTTTGTCTTTGTGGGTTTGTATGTCTGAACTGTCATTCTTTGTTGGTTTGTATGTCTAAAGTGCATGTCTTTGTTGGTTTGTATATCTGGAGTGTCTTTCGTTGTTGGTTTGTATGTTTAAAGTGCGTGTTTTTTCAACGTTTGTATGTCTGAAGTGCTTTTCTTCGTTGGTTTGTATGTCTGAAGTGTCTATCTTTGCTGGTTTGTATTTCTAAAGTGCCTGTCTTTCCTTGTTTGTATGTCTGAAGTGTTTGTCTTTGTTGGTTTGTATTTCTGAAGTGTTTGTCTTTGTTGGTTTGTATGTCTATAGTGTATGTCTTTGTTGGTTTGTGTGTCTAAACTTCCTGTCTTTGTTGATTTGTATGTCTATAGTGTCTGTGTTTGTTGATTTGTATGTCTGAATTGTCTGTGTTTGTTGATTTGTATGTCTGAAGTGTCTGTCTTTGTTGCTTGTATGTCTAAAGTGCCTGCCTTTGTTGTTTTGTGTGTCTGAAGTGTCTGTCTTTGTTGGTTTGTATGTTTGAAGTGTTTGACATTGTTGGTTTGTGTGTCTAAAGTGCTTAACTTTCTCTGTTTGTATGTATGAGGTGTTTGTCTTTGTTGGTTTGTATGTCTGAAGTGCCTGTCTTTCTCTGTCTGTATGTCTAAAGTGTTCATGTTTCTCTGTTTGTATGTCTGAAGTGTTTGTCTTTCTCGGTTTGTATGTCTAATGTGCCTGTCTTTCTCTGTTTCTCTGTATGGGTGTGAAAAGGATGAGTACTTAAAGTTGTAAAATTTGTTTTGGAGGGACATTACGTAATGAACTTGTTCTGAAAAATATAAAAAATCCTTTTGAAAAGTATTGCTTGGCGTTGGGATGTTCAAAAACCTGTAAAATAAAGTTGTGGGTTAAAAGGATGAGATACTTCAAGTTTTAAAAATGGTTTAAGAGGAACATTACGAAAAGAACTTGTTTTGAAAAAATATAAAAATAGCCTTTGAAAAGTATTGCTTGATGTTGGGGTATGCAAAAAAAGTCGTAAAGTAATGTTGGGAGTGAAAAAGATGAGTACTTCAACTTGTAAAATGGGTTTATGTGAGGGACATTACGAAAAGAACTTGTTCTGAAAAAAATATAAAACAGCCTTTGAAAAGTATTGCTTGATGTTGGGGTATGCAAAAAAAGTCATAAAATAATGTTGGGACTGAAAAAGATGAGTACTTCAATTTGTGAAACGGGTTTTTATGAGGGACATTAAGAAAAGAATTTGTTCTGAAATAATATAATAAAGTCTTTTGAAAAGTATTGCTTGGTGTTGGGGAATGCAAAAAGTCGTCAGGTAAAGTTGTGGGTGAAAAAGGATGAGTACTTCAACTTGTAAAATAGGTTTAGGAGGGATATTAAAAAAAGAACTTGTTCTGAAAAGATTTAATAAAGCCGTTTGAAAAGTATTGCTTGGTGGGGTTTTCAAAAAGCCGTAAAGTATTTTTGGGAGTGAAAAAAGATGAGCACTTCAAGTTGTAAAATTGGTTTGTCAGGGAAATTACGTAAAGAACTAGTTTTGAAAAGATATATTCGGGGGGAGCCAAAAAGCTGGGGGAGGCGGGCTCTTCTGTGTCTCAAGTTCGCGAAAAAAAAAGTATCAAAAATATGGGAGCCCTTTGGGGGCCTGGGGAGCGGGGGGGCTAATTAGGGGGCCCGGGGGCCCTTCAGGGTTTGAATAGGGGACCTTACAACACTGTTCAAATGGAACTTGTGTATTATAACGACCACAAAGTTTCACCCCAAATCATCTTTTAAAATGTCTCAAACTGTTTCGCCGAAAAAATCCCTAAAATGCCGATTAATTTGTTTTGCCCAAATAATCCCCTAAAAGCAATTTCTGCGTGTTCCTTTGTTTTGGCGTCCTTGCACTGTCGCATTTGAAATTCCCAGGAAACCATTTCCCGCGTAAAATATATTCAATCTGTCTTGATCTCGTATGAATTTCCGGAAACATCTAAGGTGTTCCTACTTACACTATTAAGGTTTCGAAAGAATATTATTTTATCTCTCAGACCTAAGGACCTGAGAAGCCATATTTAAAAATAGAATATTAATTTATCTCTCAGACCTAAAGACCTGAGAAGCCAAATTTGAAAATAGAATATTAATTTATCTCTCAGACCTAAACACCTGAGAAGCCATATTTAATAATGAAATCCCCTCATGATAGAATTCCCCGGCAATTATGCTAATCAATTTCACAGAAATCCTGTCCCCTCTTGTCCCAGTCGATTATGTAAATAAATTTCTCAGAAATCTAGTCCCCCTTGTGGATCAATAATCCATGAATAAATTATGTACTCCCTGGAGTAATACCTAGATCCCTACTGACCATAAGATTGGGCCAGGGGAAGGTCTTGATTTTTTCCTATTTTAGGGCACCAAACTACGACTCTACCCCCGAAGATGAGGACGAAATTGCAATCAATTTGAAATTATGAGAAGCTGATTGATTTAAAAGTATCAATTACTAAATTTTAGACTTCCCAGTTGCAACGGTGGCGCGTACACAGTGGAAGTACTGGATTCAACTAAATTGATTTGCTTTATTTTTAATGAAACCAGGCTATGTTTGGTTATCTGTAATTTCGTATCAGCTATAATGACGGAAGGGATGAGTTATTATTTAGGTGGGGGTAGGGTAGATTCTACTCTTCATGAGGCTTAGATAAATGCTGAAAGAGCTTGGGGGAGAGTAGGAATTAATTAAATTGTTCCTCTATACAGTTACATTCCCACAGCTACCAGCACAGAGGTAGAAAAGGCAAAACAGGTCATCATTAGCCCCACCAGGAAATTTCTTTCGGGTGGCAATAACTGCTAGGAACTTAGTTTTCAGCAATCGTAAATTGTGATATCTTCTTTCTCTATTTATATGAAGTAGTTCAATGTATTTAAACAAATGTATGCAATGTATTTAGCGATAAGAAAATCTTATTGCAGAGGTTGTGATGGCTTCAGCCATGTAGAAGATCAAAGGTCTAACAGAATTTCCATCCATACAAACAATAATACTCCTTTTCCTCCAACTAAAATTCTTTAGTAGTAATATTAACAAGAACTTTTTACCAAAATTACTATTCATCACCAATTTTTTAATTATATTAAAATTCTATCCAAAATTGAAATTGCAAATTTAAACGTAGGACGGTATTAATCAACGTACAATTATTGACTTACACATTTTAAAAGTAATTAACCAGGGATTTTAGGTCAAATTACAAAATTACCTCAAATTACATCTTGATCAGGCTTTGGTATGACTTGGAAAACAACCAGAAATTAAACAAAAAAAGAGCTTTTAAACTGAAAGCAAGGGACGGATTTGAAACCTATTTGAACAGATCATTATGGGAGGGGGCAAAAAATAGGTTGATCTGAACAAACAATTAAAGGGGGCGCAAAAAACGTTGATCCGATAAACTTGCGTTAGGAGCAACTTTAATTAACTTGAGTTAATTAAGTAAATTACACCACTTTAGACTATGCTAGGGTGGCGCGCACCCCCGCCCCCCCCCTCTGGATCCGCCACTGGGGGAAAGTTTGACTTTTTTCCAAATTTTTGAAGAAAATTTGCAATTCGAAAGACAAGATTTTTCAAAGCACTAAAAACTTTTATTTAATGAACAAGGTGTTGAGAGGAGGACAGTCCCCCTTATATACAGAGTAAGTAGAGGAGGGGGTGCTACTCCCACGAGTACACCATACATGGGCATAGAACCACGTGATTTATGGTTTTTGTCAGTGAGAATTTGAAAAACAGTATTTTTCTCACTTGAAAAAGCAGGAATTTTGTCACATTTATGGATGTTTTTATGGTTTTTGTCTGTGAAAAGTTGAAAAAACAGAAACTTTCTCACAGTTATGTCTGTTATTATATAGTTTGTCAGTGAGAATGAAAAAACAGAAATTTTCTTACATTTATGGATGGATGGATGGATGGATGGATGGATGGATGGATGAATGAATGAATGAATGGATGGATGGATGAATGGATGAATGGATGGATGGATGTATGGATGTATGGATGTATTGATGGATTTATTGATTGATGGATGGATGGATGGATGGATGTATGTATGTATGGATGTATGTATGTATGGATGTATGTATGGATGAATGGATGGATGGATGAATCGATGGATGGATGGATGGATGGATGGATGGATCGATGGATGTATGGATGGATGGATTAATGGATGGATGGATGGATGGATGAATGGGTGAACGGATGGATGAATGGATGGATGGATGGATGGATGTCTGGAGGTTTGGATGTATTGATGTTTGGATGTATTTATTTCTGTATGTATGTATGTATTTATGGATTGATGTATGGATGTATGGATGGATGGATTGATGTATGGATGGATGGATGGATGTATGAATATATGGATGAATGGATGGTTGGATGAATGAATGAATGGATGAATGGATTAATGGATGGATGGATGGATGTATAGATGGATGGATAGATGTATGTATGAATGGATTTATGTATGAATGTATTTAGGCATTGTTGGCTGTACTGACTTATGGTTGGTTGGATGTATGGTTTGGTGTATGTATTGATGTAGTGATGGTTGGATGTTTTTATGTATTGATGGATGTATGGATGTATGCATGGATGGATGAATGGATGGATGGATGGATGGACGGATGAATGGATGAATGGATGGATGGATGGATGGATGTATGGATTTATGTATGTATGAATGTATGGATGTAGGTATGTATGGATGGATGGATGGATGTATGGATGGATGGATGGATGGATGGATGGATGGATGGATGGATGTATGCATTGATGGATGAATGTATGAATGGATGGATGGATGGTTGGATGGATGGATGGATGAATGGATGAATGGATGGATGGTTCTTTAAATTATTTCGGCGAAACAGTCAGAGAGATTTTAAAAGATGATTTAAAAGATGATTTTAGAAGAGGATTTGAGGGTGAAACTCTGTGGTCGTTATAATACACAAGTTCCATTTGAACAGTGTTGTGAGGTCCTCTACCCCAACCCCAAAGGGTTCCAATCTCCCTACCCCAACCCCGAAGGAAGCCCCAGGTCCTCAAATGTCCATCGGGCTCCCAAAGGGCCACCCGGCCCTCAAGGGTTCCCCAGACCCCTCCCCCCGGACCCCAAAGGGCCCCTCTCCCCTTTGGCCCCCAAAGGGCCCCTCTCCCTCCATCTCCCATTGAAATGAAAGAGTCGGAATATTTCAGTAGTGTTTTGTTGTGGTTTACCTTATCAATGTTACATTCTCTTGATTTTTCAAAGTACATTTTGAATTTCTTTCATTGAAATGCAAGAGTTGAATTATTTCAGTAGTGTTTGGTCATGGTTTACCTTGTCACAGTTACATTTTCTTGATTTTTCAAAGTTCATTTTGGATTTCTTTCATTGAAATGCAAGAGTTGGAATATTTCATTAGCGTTTTGTCGTGGTTTACCTTGTCACAGTTACATTCTCTTGATTTTTCAAAGTTCATTTTGGATTTCTTTCGTTGAAAAGCAAGAGTTGGAATATTTCAGTAGTGTTTGGTCGTGGTATACCTTGTCACAGTTACATTCTCTTGATTCTTCAAAGTTCATTTTGAATTTCTTTCATTGGAATGCAAGAGTGGGATTATTTCAGTAGTGTTTCGTCGTGGTTTACCATGTCACAGTTACATTCTCTTGATTTTTCAAAGTTTATTTTGGATTTATCACGTTGAAATGCAAGAGTTGGAATATTGCAGTAGTGTTTTGTCATGGTTTACCTTGTCACAGTTACATTCCCTTGATTTTTCAAAATTCATTTTGAATTTTGATTTTGAAAAGCAAGATTTGGAAAATTTCATTTTGAGTGTTTTGTTATGGTTTACCTTATCACAGTTACATTTTCTTGATTTGTCAAAGTTCATTTTGAATTTCTTTTATTGAAATGCAAGAGTTGGAATATTTCAGTAGGGTTTTGTCGTGGTTTACCTTGTCAGAGTTACATTTTCATTATTTTTCAAAGTTCATTTTGGATTTCTTTCATTGAAATGAAATAGTTTTAATATTCCACTATTGTTTTGTCGTTGTTGACCGTGTCAGATTTGCATTGTATTTATTATTCAATGTCTATATTGGATTTCTTTCGTTGTAATGCAAGAGTTGGAATATTTCAGAAGGGTTAGGTCATGCTTTAACTTTTCACAGTTACATTCTATTGATTTTTAAAAGTTAATTTTGGATTTCTTTCATTGAAATGCAAGAGTGGGATTATTTCAGTAGTGTTTTATCGTGGTTTACCATGTCACAGTTACATTCCCTTGATTTTTCAAAGTTCATTTGAGGTTCTTTCATTGAAATGCAAGAGTTAGAATATTGCAGATGTGTTTTGGTAGGGTTTACCTTTTCACACTTACATTCTCTTAATTTTCATAGTTCATTTTGAATTACTATCGTTGAAATGCAAGAGCTGGAATATTTCAGTAGTTTTTTGTTGTTGGTTTACCTAGACACTGTTACGTTCTCTTTATTTTTCAAAGATAATTTGAATTCCTATACTTGAGTAGCAAGATTTTTTATATTTCAGTAGTGTTTTGTTGTTGTTTACCTTGTCACACTTACATTTTCTTGATTTTTCAAATTTAATTCTGGATTTCTTTAATTGAAATGCAAGAGTTGAAATATTTCAGTAGTGTTTCGTCTGGGTTTACCTTGTCACAGTTAAATTCTCTTGATTTTTCAAAGTTCATTTTGGATTTATCACGTTGAAATGTAAGAGTTGGAATATTTCAGTAGTGTTATGTCATGGTTTACCTGGTCAGAGTTAAATTTTCATGATTTTTCAAATCATCAGTTTGAATTTCAATCGTTGAAATGCAAGAGTGGGAACATTTTAGTAGTGTTTTGTTGCGGTTTGCTATTTTACAGTTAAAGTTTCATGATTTATTAAAGTTCATTTTGAATTTCCTTTATTGAAATACAAGAGTTGGAATATTTCAGTAGTGTTTTGTCGTGGTTTACCTTGTTAGAGATTTTCATGATTTTTCAAAGTTAATTTTGAATTTCTTTCGTTGAAATGCAAGAGTTGGAATATTTCACTAGTGTTATGTTGTGGTTTACCTTGTCACAGTTACATTTTCTTGATTTTTAAAAATTCATTTCGGTTTTCTTTCATTGAAGTGCAAGAGTTGGAGTATTTCAGTAGTGTTATGTCATGGTTTTCCTTGTCACACTTACATTCTAGAGATTTTTCAAATGTTCAGTTTGAATTTCTATCGTTGAAATGCAAGAGTTGGAATATTTCAGTAGTGTTTTGTTGTGGTTTACTTTATCACAGTTACATTTTCTTGATTTATCAAAGTTCATTTTGAATTTCTTTTATTGAAATGTAAGAGTTGGAATATTTCAGTAGTGTTTTCGTTGTTTACATTGTTAGAGTTACATTTTCTTGATTTTTCAAAGTTCATTTTGAATTTCTTTCGTTAAAATGCAAGAGTTGGAATGTTTCACTAGTGTTTTGTTGTGGTTTACCTTGTCACAGTTACATTTTCTTGATTTTTAAAAGTTCATTTCGGTTTTCTTTCGTTGAAATGCAAGATTTTGAATATTTCAGTAGTGTTTTGTCATGGTTTACCTTGTCACAGTTACATTCTCTTGATTTTTCAAAGGTCATTTTGGATTTCATTCCTTGAAATGCAACAGTTGGAATATTTCAGTTGCGTTTTGCCATGGTTTACCATGTCACAGTTACATTCTCTTGATTTTTCAAAGTTCATTTTGGATTTCTTTCGTTGAAATGCAAGAGTGGGATTATTTCAGTAGCGTTCTGACATGGGTCAACGTGCCAGAGGTACGGTTAATTGTTATGTGAAATTCCTATTTTAGTGCGTGTAAATGCCAATATATAATTGTAGCATTTTATTAGAGTTATTCAGTTGATGGCCTTTTAAATCTTACTTTACCTCTACATTTAAAAGTTAATTGTGTATCTCTCTCATTGAAGTTACCGAGCTTTAGTACGTCAGCATTGTTCCGCTAAAGTTTACATTGTCAAAGTTTCATATTCTTGATTTTTCAAAGTTTATTTTGAATTTCTTTTATTGAAATGAAAGAGTTGGAATATTTCACTAGTGTTTGGTAGGGGTTTACCTTGTTAGAGTTACATTGTCACGATTTTTCAAAGTTCATTTTGAATTTCTTTCGTTGAAATGAACGAGTTGGAATATTTCACTAGTGTTTTGTCGTGGTTTACCTTGTCACAGTTACATTTTATTGGTTTTTAAAAGTTCATATCGGTTTCTTTCTTTGAAATGCAATAGAATGAATATTGCTGTACTTTTTTGGAGTGGTTTAGCATGACACTCTTACATTCCCTAGAGATGTCAATAGTCATTTGAAATTTTTAAGATTACATGAAGGAATTTTTCCTGTTTGTGTTTTTAGTGTAAGTGTTTAACTCGTACCTCTTACAGACTATTGAGGTATATTTTTAAAAAATTATGTTCAGGTGTTGTAATGATCGTTACGTATTCAATTTGTTTGGGATTTTAACGGTTTAAATAGCCACAGTCTCATCTTATCGATTTTTAAAATTTCATTTTGTATTTATTTCGTTGAAATTAAAGAGTTGGAATATTTCACTATTGTTTTGTTGTGGTTTACCTTGTCACAGCTACATTCTCTTTATTTTTCAAATTTCATTTTGGTTTTCTTTCGTTGAAATGCAAGAGTTGGAATATTTCACTATTGTTTTGTCATGGTTTACCTTGTCACAGTTACATTCTCTTGATTTTTCAAAGTTCATTTTGGAATTTTTTCATTGAAATGCAAGAGTGGGATTATTTCAGTAGTGTTTTATCGTGGTTTACCATGTCACAGTTACATTCCCTTGATTTTTCAAAGTTCATTTGAGGTTCTTTCATTGAAATGCAAGAGTTAGAATATTGCAGATGTGTTTTGGTAGGGTTTACCTTATCACATTTACATTCTCTTGATTTTCATAGTTCATTTTGAATTACTATCGTTGAAATGCAAGAGCTGGAATATTTCAGTATTGTTTTGTTGTTGGTTTTCCTTGTCACAGTTACATTCTCTTGATTTTTCAAAACTCATTTGAATTTCTTTCATTGAAATGCAAGAGTTGGAATATTTCAGTAGTGTTTTGTTGTGGTTTACCTTGTCACACTTAAATTTTCTTGATTTTTTAAATTTCATTTTGGATTTCTTTCATTGAAATGCAAGAGTTGGAATATATCAGTACTGTTTCGTCGTGGTTTACCTTGTCACAGTTACATTCTCTTGATTTTTCAAAGTTCATTTTGGATTTATCACGTTGAAATGCAAGAGTTGGAATATTTCAGTAGTGTTATGTCATGGTTTACCTTGTGACAGTTACATTCTCATCATTTTTCAAATCATCAGTTTGAATTTCAATCGTTGAATTGAAAGAGTGGGAACATTTTACTAGTGTTTTTTTGCGCTTTGCTATTTCACAGTTACATTTTCTTGATTTATCAAAGTTCATTTTGAATTTCCTTTATTGAAATTCAAGAGTTGGAATATTTCAGTAGTGTTTTGTAGTGGTTTACCTTGTTAGAGATTATCATGATTTTTCAAAGTTCATTTTGAATTTATTTCGTTGATATGCAAGAGTTTGAATATTTCACTAGTGTTCTGTTGTGGTTTACCTTGTCACAGTTACATTTTCTTGATTTTTAAAAGTTCATTTCGGTTTTCTTTCATTGAAGTGCAAGAGTTGGAATATTTCAGTAGTGTTTTGTCATGGTTTGCCTTGTCACAGTTACATTCTCTTGATTTTTCAAAGTTCATTTTGGATTTCTTTCATTGAATTGCAAGAGTTGGAATATTTTAGTAGTGTTTTGTTGTGGTTTACCCTATCACAGTTACATTTTCTTGATTTATCAAAGTTCATTTTGAATTTCTTTTATTGAAATGCAAGATTTGGAATATTTCACTAGCGTTTTGCCATTGTTTACCTTGTTAGTTACATTTTCACGATTTTTCAAAGTTCATTTTGAATTTCTTTCGTTGAAATGCAAGAGTTGGAATATTTAACTAGTGTTTTGTTGTGGTTTACCTTGTCACAGTTACATTTTCTTGATTTTTCAAAGTTCATTTAGGTTTTCTTTCGTTGAAATGCAAGATTTTGAATATTTCAGTAGTGTTTTGTCATGGTTTACCTTGTCACAGTTACATTCTCTTGATTTTTCAAAGGTCATTTTGGATTTCATTCCTTGAAATGCAACAGTTGGAATATTTCAGTTGCGTTTTGCCATGGTTTACCATGTCACAGTTACATTCTCTTGATTTTTCAAAGTTCATTTTGGATTTCTTTCGTTGAAATGCAAGACTGGGATTATTTCAGTAGTGTTTTGCCATGGTTTACCATGTTAGAGTTACATTTTAATGATTTTTGAAGGTTCATTTTGAATTTCTTTCATTGAAATGCAAGAGTTTGGAAATTTTAGTAGTGTTTTGTCGTGGTTTACCTTGTCACACTTACATTCTATACATTTTTCAAAGATCATTTTGGATTTCATTCCTTGAAATGCAAGAGTTGGAATATTTTAGTAGTGTTTTGTCGTGGTTTACCTTGTCACACTTACAATCTCATGATTTTTCAAAGTTAATTTTTGATTTCTTTCATTGAAATTCAAGAGTTGGAATATTTCAGTAGTGTTTTGCCATGGTTTAGAAAGTCACAGTTAAATTCTCATGATTTTTCAAAGTTCATTTTGGATTTCTTTCATTGAAATGCAAGAGTTGGAATATTTAGTTTATTGAAATGTATGAGTTGGAATATTTCAGTAGTGGTCTGTTGGTTCGTACTCCTTGAGAGTTACAATCTCATAATTTTTCAAAGCACTTCGATTTTATTGTTCGTTTATTTTCATGGTTATAAACTTTCCAGGTGCTGTTTTGCGTGTTTGGACTATTCACCTTCGAAGTTGATGGGTTTTTATAAGTCCATCTCGTTTGAATGTCATAGTTGGTCTCTTGTTTGGCTGTTTCTCAACGGGAAGTCAACGTTTTGCCTTTTTCAAGTTAACTTCTATTTATTTTTAAAAGTTCAATTTGGATTTCTGTTATTTAATTGCAAGAGTTGGAATATTTTAGTAGTGTTTTGGTATGGTTTATCTTATCACAGTTACATTTTCTTGATTTATCAAAGTTCATTTTGAATTTCTTTTATTGAAATGCAAGAGTTGGAATATTTCAGTAGTGTTTTGTCGTGGTTTACCTTGTTAGAGTTACATTTTCATGATTTTTCAAAGTTCATTTTGAATTTCCTTCTTTGAAATGCAAGAGTTGTAATATTTCACTAGTGTTTTGTTGTGATTTACCTTGTCACAGTTACATTTTCTTGATTTTTAAAAGTTCATATCGGTTTCTTTCATTGAAATGCAAGAGTTGTAATATTTCAGTAGTGTTTTGTCATGGTTTACCTTGTCACAGTTACATTCCCTTGATTTTTCAAAGTTCATTTTGGATTTCATTCCTTGAAATGCAACAGTTGGAATATTTCAGTAGTGTTTTGCCATGGTTTACCATGTCACAGTTACATTCTCATGATTTTTCAAGGTTCATTTTGGATTTCTTTCATTGAAATGCAAGAGTTGGAATATTTCAGTAGTGTTTTGTTATGGTTTACCTTGTCACACTTACATTTTCTTGATTTTTCAAAGTTCATTTTTGATTTCTTTCATTGAAATGCAAGAGATGGAATATTTCAATAGTGTTTTGTTTTGGTTTACCTTGTCACACTTACATTTTCTTGATTTTTCAAAGTTCATTTTGGATTTCTTTCATTGAAATGCAAGAGTTGGAATATTTCAGTAGTGTTTTTTCGTGGTTTACCTTGTCACAGTTACATTCTCTTGATTTTTCAAAGTTCATTTTGGATTTATCTCGTTGAAATGCAAGAGTTGAAATGCAAGAGTTGAATTATTTCAGTAGTATTTTGTCGTGCTTTACCTTGTCACAGTTACATTCTCTTGATTTTTCAAAGTTCATTTTGGATTTTTTTCGTTGAAATACAAGAGTTGGAATATTTCAGTAGTGTTTTGTCATGGTTTACCTTGTCACTGTTATATTGTCTTGATTTTTCAAATTTCATTTTGAATTTATTTCATTGAAATGAAAGAGTTGGATTATTTCAGTAGTGTTTTGTAATGGATTACAATGTAGCAGTTAAATTCCATTGATTTTTAAAAGTTCATTTTTGGTTTCTTTCTTTGAAATGCAAGAGTTGGAATATTTCAGTAGTGCTTCGTTATGGTTTACCTTGTCACTGTTACATATTATTGATGTTTCAAAGTTCATTTTGACTTTCTTTCATTGAAATGCAAGAATTGGAATATTTCAGTAGTGTTTTGTAGTGGTTTACCTTGTCACAGTTACATTTTCTTGATTTTTCAAAGTTAATTTTGGTTTTCTTTCATTGAAATGTAAGAGTTGGAATATTTCAGTAGTGTTTTGTCATGGTTTACCTTGTCACAGTTACATTCCCTTAATTTTTCAAAGTTCATTTTGGATTTCTCTAGTTGAAATGAAAGAGTTGGAATATTTCAGAAGCGTTTTGTGGTGGCTTACCTTGTCACAGTTATATTATATTGATTTTTCAAAGTTCGTTTGGAATTTTTTTCATTGAAATGAAAAAGTGGGATTATTTCAGTAGTATTTTGTCGTATTTTACCATTTCACAGTTACATTCCCTTGATTTTTCAAAGTTCATTTGGATTTCTTTTATTGAAATGCAAGAGTTGGAATATTTCAGTAGTGTTTTGTTGTGGTTTACTTTGTCACACTTACATTCTCACGATTTTTCAAAGTTCATTTTGGTTATCTTTCATTGAAATGCAAGAGTTGGAATATTTCAGTAGTGTTTTGTCGTGGTTTACCTTGTTAAAGTTACATTCTCTTAATTTTTCAAAGTACATCTAGGATTTCTTTTGTTGAAATGCAAGAGTTGGAATATTTCAGTAGTGTTTTGTCGTGGTTTACTTTGTCACAGTTACATTCTCTTGATTTTTCAAAGTTCATTATGGATTTCTTTCGTTGAAATATGTTTTGTCATGCTTTACCTTGACACAGTTAAATTTTTTGATTTTTGTTAGGTTAGGTTAGGTTAGGCTAGATCAAGTTAGGTTATGTTAAGTTAGGTTATGTTAGGTTAGCCTACGTACGCGCGCGTACGTATCAGTAGAGATGACCCTAAAGCTCGTGTCACTCACCCCTGCTGCCACCTATAACTTTTTTTTACATAGTTTATGGATGGTTATGTGTGTTTTTCGATTTATTGATGGTTTTATGGATTTTGTCAGTGTGAATGAAAAAACAGGAACTTTGTCACATTTATGTCTGTTTTCATAGATGGTTATGTGTGTTGGTCGATTTATGTCTGTTTTTATGGATGGTAATGTGTGTTGATTATTTGATGGTTTTATGGATTTTGACAGTGAGAATGAAAAAACAGGAACTTTGTCACTTTAATGAACTATAGAGTCATTAGGAAGAACACGTGGTTAATGGGGCAATGTTATTGTTGTTGTTTTGGGCACGCAATATAGTCATAATGGGAACACGTGGTTAATGGGTTCAATGTTATTGTTGTTGTTTTGTGCACGCGATAGTCATTAGGGAGAACACGTGGTTAATGGGGTCAATGTTGTTGTTGTTGTTCAATGCAGATGTTATGAGTTTCCGGGAGATCGCGTGTTTCCAATATTTGTTGTTCGAGCCAAATGTTACGAGTTCCCGGGAAACAGTCATGTTGCGTGTTTCCAATATTTGTTGTTCAATGCAAATGATATGAGTTTCCGAGATATTGCGTGTTTCCAATATTTTTTGTTCGAGCCAAATGTTATGAGTTCCCGGGAAACAGTTAATTAATGTCTGACAGATAACGTAAAGTTAATTAATGTCTTTGGATTTCGAACAGAAATGTTTCCGAGAAACAGTTAGATCACACATGATGTCATGATTGTTTGAATTGTCTCCGGCGCGAAGTTTATTAATGTCTGGAGTTCTTCCAGACGAATCGTTTCCGTGCAAATGTTTTGATCTTAGCGCGCGAAAAGGTTTCCAAATAATTGAAATAAGCCAGCGCAGGGATACCAAACAAAAGGAACATGCTGAAATTCCGTTTGGGGATAATTTTGGCGAAACCGTTTTAGCTATTTTATGGAACTTTTTCGACGAAACAGTTAGAGACATTATAAAATATGATTTTTGAAGAGATTTTAGAAGAGAATTTAATGGTGAAACTCTGTGGTCGTTATAATACACAAGTTCCATTTGAACAGTGTTGTGAGATCCCACTACCCCAACCCCAAAGGGCTCCAATCCCCCGACCCCCACCCCAAAGGGTTCCAATCCCCCTACCTCAACCCCGAAGGAAGCCCCCGGTCCTCAAGGGTCCCCCCAAGCCCCAAAAGGGCCCACAGACCCCCAAAGGCTCTCCCCGGGCCCCCAATGGCCCTCCCCGGTCCCCAAAAGTCCCCCGGGCTCCCAAAGGACCATTCGACCCTCAAGGGTCCCCCAGACCCCCAAAGGCCCTCCCCCAGTCCCGAAAGGTCCCCCGGACCCCCAAAGGCCCTCCCCGATCCTCAAAGGCCCCCCAGACACCCAAAAGACCCTCCAAACCCCCAAAAACCCTCCCCCGGTCCCCAAAGGTCCACCGGGCTCCCAAAGGGCCCCCGGACCCCCAAAGACTCCTGAGCCCCACATTATAATACTTTTTTAAGGCTTTATTATATCTTTTCAGAACAAATTATTATTTTAGGGAATTATTTCGGCGAAACAGTTAGAGACATTTTAAAATATGATTTATGAAGAGATTTTAGAAGAGGATTTGAGGGTCAAACTCCGTGGTCATTATAATACACAAGTTCCATTTGAATAGTGTTGTGAGGTCCTCTACCACAACCCCAAAGGGCTCCGATCCCCCTACCCCAACCCCAAAGGGTTCCGATCCCCCTACCCCAACCCCAAAGGGTTCCAATCCCTCATACCTCAACCCCGAAGGAAGCCCCCGGTCCTAAAGGCCCCCCCCAGCTCCCAAAGAACCCCCCGACCCCAAAGACTCCCCGAGCTCCCAAAGGCCCATCTCCTTTCCCCAAAGGTCCACAGGGCTCCCAAAGGACCAAATGGCACACAAGGGCCCCCACACCCCAAAACGCCCAACCCCAGCCCCCAAAGACCCCCCCCGGTCCTGAAGGGCCCCTCCGCCTTCCCAAGACTCTCCCCGGGCCCCCCAAAGGTCCTCCCCCGGTCCCCAAAGGTCCACTGGGCTCCCAAAAGACCACCCAATCCTCAAGGGCCCCGGATCCTCAAACGCCTTCCCTGGGCCCCAAAGGCCCCCCGGTCCCCAAAGGTCCCCCAGGCTCCCAAAAGACCACCCAATCCCAAAGGGCCCCGGATCCCCAAAGACTCCTGAGCCCCCCATTATAATACTTTTTTAAGGCTTTATTATATCTTTTCTGAACAAGTTCCTTTCATAATGTCATTCCTAAACCCATTTTCCAACCTCAAAGAGTCACCTCCACATTTCCTAAATACTTTCTTGAATTTTTTAACATGGTATTTTTTTAACTTTTTTACGTATCTTAAAATGACATGAACACAAAAAAACTCACACAAACACGCACAAAAACTTACACACACACACACACACACACAAAACTTACACACACACACACGAAAACTTACACACACGCCAAAACTTAAACACACCAAAACTTAAACACACAAACACAAACATACACAAACACTCAAAAACTAACACAAACACACAAAAAAAACTTACACACACAAAAACTTACACACACACACACAAACAAACACTTACACACACACAAACACAAACACCCACAAACAAAAGAATACACAAAATAACCCACACACACAAAATATTACACCCACATACAAAAACAAACAATCACAAAAAAACTTACATGCACACAAACACTTACACACACACACACAATTACACACACGCACAAGAACGTACACACACACAAAAACTTACAAAAACACGAAAAATTAAGAGAACACAATATAAAATACAAACACACGCCAAATCTTACACACACACAAAAACTAACACAAACACACACACACACACACACACACAAAAACTTACACATGCACACGAAAACTTACATGCACACAAAAACTTACACACACACACAAATAGACAAAAAAAATTACGAAATTTATGCAGAGTTATGCCTAAGAGACAAATATCTGAAGCCTCGACCGTTTTTATTCTTTAGAATAGTCCATCGCCATGAAAATTATACTTTCAGGTTCAACATGTCAGGGAACAAACTTTCAGGCTCAGCATGTAAGAGAACCCTAAATGCTCTTCCCAAAAAAGAGGTAAATTAACCCTAAACGCTAAAAGAATTTCTCGGAAATTACACTTTCAGGTTCAGCATGTAAGAGAACCATAAATGCTAATCCCAAAAAAAGTAAGTTAACCCTAAACGCTTAAAGAATTTCGTCAAAAAAGCTTACAAACACACAAAATATTACAAACACACGACAAAACTTACATAAACAAAAACTCACACAAACACACACAAAAACTTACACACACACACACACAAAAACACTTACACACACACAATATAGCATACACACACACCAGCTTACACTCACACAAACATTCTTACACCCACACTCATAAAATTACAAGCACACAAAAACTTACAGTCACACAAAAACACACACACTCACACAAACTAAATCTCATACACAAAAACTAACACAAACACAAGAAAACATACACACACACACACAAAAAAAAACTAACACTAACGCAGATAAAATTTCACTCACACACACAAACTTACACACACACACACACACACTAAAACTTACTCACACACACTAAAACTAACACACACACAAAATCAAAAAAATACACACACACACAAAAACATACACACACACACACACACACACACAAAAACTAACACAAGCACACGAAAACTTACATGCCCACAAAAACTAAAATGCACACAAAAACTTACGCACACGCACAATAAGACAAAAAAGTTACGATATTTACGCACAGTTATGTCTAAGCAATAAATATCTTAAGCCTCAACCGTTTTTATTCTTTAGAATTGTCCATCGCCATGAAAATTATACTTTCAGATTTAACATGTAAAGGAACAAACTTTCAGGTTGAGCATGTAAGAGAACCCTAAATGCTCATCCCAAAAAAGATAAGTTTAACCTAAACACTCAATGAATTTCTCTGAAATTACATTTTCAGGTTCAGCATGTAAGAGAACACTCAATACTAGTCCCAAAAAAAAGTTAATTTAGCCCTAAACGCTTAAAGAATTTCATCACAAAATTTACACACACACACACACGAAAACATACACACACACGCCAAAACTAAAACACACAAAAACATACACACACACACACAAACACTTACACACACAAAAAACTAACACACCCACACACAAATTTACACCCGCAAAAACTTACACACACACACAAAAACTTACACTCACACTCAAAAACTTACATGCACACAAAAACTTACATTCACACAAAAAATTAAACACACACACAAAAACTTACACACACACACACAAAAACTTACACACACACACAAAAAATTACACACACACACAAAAACTTACACACACACACACAAACTTACACACACACTAAAACTTACACACACACACACGAAAACTTACACACACACACAAAAAAATACACACACACAAAAAAATACACACACACACACACACACACACACAAAAAAAAACTTACAAAATCACACTAAAACTTACATGCACATAAAATCTTACATTTACAAAAAAAATTACACAGACAATTAGACAAAAAATTACAATGTTTATGCAAAGTTTTGTCTAAGCAATAAATATCTTAAGCCTCAACCTTTTTTATTCTTTAGAATAGTCCATCGACATGAAAAATATACTTTCAGATTCAATATTTCAGGGAACAAACTTTCAGGTTCAGTATGTAAGAGAACCCTAATTGCTCATCCCGAAAAAGAGGTAAGTTAACCCTAAACGCCCAAAGAATTTCTCTGAAATTACACTTTCAGGTTCAGCATGTAAGAGAACCCTAAATGCTCATCCCAACAAAGGTAAGTTAACCCTAAACGCTTAAAGAATTTCGTCACAAAAACTTACACACACACGCCAAAACTTACACACACAAAAACTTACACACACACACACACATAAACACAAACTTACACACACACACACAAAATATTACACAAACAAGAATAGTATTACACACACAAACAATATCATAAACAAACGCACGGAAATACACTCACAATCACTTACACACACACACACACAAACACTTAAACACACATACGAAATATAACAAACACACACGAAAACTAACACACGTGACAAAACTATCACACAAAAACAAACAAAAACACACACAAACATAAACAAAAACAAAAAAACTAACACATGCACATTAAAAGTTAAAAGCACACAAAAACTAACACAGACAATTAGACAAAAAAAATTATGATGTTTATGCACAGTTATGTTTAAGCAATAAATATCTTAAGCCTCAACCGTTTTTGTTCTTTAGAATAGTCCATCGACATGAAAATTATACTTTCAGATTCAACATGTCAGGGAACAAACTTTCAGGTTCAGCATGTAAGAGAACCCTAATTGCTCATCCCAATAAAGAGGTAAGTTAACCCTAAACGCCCAAAGAATTTCTCTGAAATTACCCTTTCAGGTTCAGCATGTAAGAGAACCCTAAATGCTCATCCCAAAAAAAGGTAAGTTAACCCTAAACGCTTAAAGAATTTCGTCACAAAAGCTTACACACACAAAAAAAATTACACACACACGCCAAACCTTACACACACAAAAACGCACGCACACACACAAACACACACACAAACTTACACACACACACAAAATTTTACATCCACACACAAAAGCTTACACACACAAAAACTTACGCACACACACACAAACTTACACACACACACAAAAATTTACACATGCACACAAAAACTTACACATGCATACAAAAACTCACATGCATACGAAAACTTACACGCACACAAACACTTACACTCACAAAAACTTACACACACACACAATTAGACAAAAAAATTACGATATTTATGCACAGTTATGTTTAAGCAATAAATATCCTAAGCCTCAACCGTTTTTATTCTATAGAATTGTCCATCACCATGAAAATTAAACTTTCAGATTTAACATATAAAGGAACAAACTTTTAGGCTGAGCATGTAAGAGAACCCTAAATACTCATCCCAAAAAAGATAAGCTTAACCTAAACACTCAATGAATTTCTCTGAAATTACACTTTCACGTTCAGAATGTAAAAGAACACTAAATGCTCATCCCAAAAAAAGGTAAGTTAACCCTAAACGCTTAAAAAATTTCATCACAAAACTTACACACACACACACGAAAACACACACACACACGCCAAAACTTACACACACAAAAACGTACACACACACACACACAAAACTACACACACACACAAAAAACATACAACCACACGCAGAGGCTTACAAACGCAAAAACTTACACAAAAAAACACAAAAACTTACACTCACACGACCACACAAATAAGCACACAAAAACAAATATGGACAAACACGCATACACACACACACAAAAACTAACGAACACACCCAAAAAAACTTACACACCCGGGCAAATAATTACACACACACACAAAAACTTACACACACACGATTTCTTACACACACACACGATAACATACACACACACGCAGTAAAATACACACACACAAGCACATACACACACACACACACACACACACACAAAAAAAAAAACTAACACATGAACCCGAAAAAATAAATACACAAAAAAACATAAAGCCACACACAAACATACACACACAATTAGACAAAAAATTACGATGTTTATGCACAGTTATGTTTAAGCAATAAATATCTTAAGCCTCAACCGTTTTTATTCTTTAAAATAGTCCATCGACATGAAAAATATACTTTCAGATTCAATATGTCAGGGAACAAACTTTTAGGTTCAGCATGTAAGAGAACCCTAATTGCTCATCCCAAAAAAGAGGTAAGTTAACCCTAAACGCCCAAAGAATTTCTCTGAAATTACACTTTCAGGTTCAGCATGTAAGAGAACCCTAAATGCTCATCCCAACAAAGGTAAGTTAACCCTAAACGCTTAAAGAATTTCGTCACAAAAACTTACACACACACGCCAAAACTTACACACACAAAAAAGTACACACACTCACACACACAAAAACAAACTTATACAAACACACAAACAAAATAACACACACACACAAAGTATTACACAGACAAAAACTTACACACACACAAACTCTTACACACAAAAATAAACGTTCTCACACACACAAACAAGAAAACTTAAGCAAACAAACTAAAAATCAAACAAACAAACTATAAATTACACACACTCCAAAACTTACACACACACAAAAACTTACACACACACACACATACACACACAAACAAACTTACACAAGCACACGAAAACTAACAAGAACACAAAAACTTACATGCACACAAAAACTTACACAGACAATTAGACGAAAAATTATGATGTTTATGCACAGTTATGTTAAAGCAATAAATATCTTAAGCCTCAACCGTTTTTATTCTTTAGAATAGTCCATCGACATGAAAATTATTCTTTTAGATTCAACATGTCAGGGAACAAACTTTCAGGTTCAGCATGTAAGAGAACCCTAAATGCTCATCCCAAAAAAGAGGTAAGTTAACCCTAAACGCTCAAAGAATTTCTCTGAAATTACACTTTCAGGTTCAGCATGTAAGAGAACCTTAAATGCTCATCCCAAAAAAGGTAAGTTAACCCTAAACGCTTAAAGAATTTCGTCACAAAAGCTTACACACACAAAAAAAATTACACACACACGCCAAACCTTACACACACAAAAACGCACGCACACACACACACACACACACAAACTTACACACACACACAAAATTTTACATCCACACACAAAAACTTACACACACAAAAAATTACACACACACACAAAAACATACACACACACACACACACAAAAAAAAACTTACCCCAACGCACGAAAACTTACACACACAAAAAAAAAAAAACACACACACGAAAACTTACCCTCCCCCGGCCCCTCCCCCCTCCCAAAGGGCCCCTGGCACCCCAAAGGCCTGATTTTTCAAAATTCATTTTGTATTTCTTTCGTTGAAAAGCAAGAGTTGGAATATTTCAGTATTGTTTGGTTGTGGTTTACCTTGTCACAGTTACATGTTGTTGATTTTTTCAAAGTTTATTTGGATTTCTTTCGTTGAAATGCAAAAGATGGAATATTTCAGTAGTGTTTTGCTGTGGTTTAACTTATCACAGTTACATTCTTTTTATTTTTAAAAGTTCATTTTATATTTCTTTCATTGAAATGCAAGAGTTGGAATATTTCAGTAGTGTTTTGTTGTGGTTTATCTTGTCACACTTACATTTTCTTGATTTTTCAAAATACATTTTGAATTTCTTTCATTGAAATGCAAGAGTTGTATTATTTCAGTAGTGTTTGGTCATGGTTTACCTTGTCACAGTTACATTTTCTTGATTTTTCAAAGTTCATTTTGGATTTCTTTCGTTGAAATGCAAGAGTTGGAATATTTCAGTAGCGTTTTGTTGTTGGTTTACCTTGTCACAGTTAAATTTTCCTGATTTTTCAAAGTTCATTTTGGATTTCTTTCGTTAAAAAGCAAGAGTTGGAATGTTTCAGTAGTGTTTGGTCATGGTATACCTTGTCACAGTTTACATTCTCTTGATTTTTCAAAGTACATTTTGAATTTCTTTCATTGAAATGCAAGAGGTGTTATATTTCACTAGTGCTTCATTGTGGATTACCTTGTAAGAATTAGAGTTCCGTGATTTTTCAAATTTCATTTTGAGTTTCTTTCTTTGAAACGCAAGAGCTGGAATATTTTAGTAGTGTTTTGGTGGGGTTTACCTTATCACAGTTACATTCTCTTGATTTTCATAGTTTATTTTGAATTTATATCGTTGAAATGCGAGAGCTGGAATATTTCAGTAGTGTTTTGTTGTTGGTTTACCTTGTCACAGTTACATTCTCTTGATTTTTCAAAGCTCATTTGAATTTCTTTCGTTGAAATGCAAGAGTTGGAATATTTCAGTAGTGTTTTGTTGTGGTTTACCTTGTAACAGTTACATTTTCTTGATTTTTCAAAGTTCATTTTGAATTTCTTTTATTGAAATGCAAGAGTTGGAATATTTCACTAGTGTTTCGTCGTGGTTTACCATGTCACAGTTACATTCTCCAGATTTTTCAAAGTTAATTTTGGATTTATCACGTTGAAATGCAAGAGTTGGAATATTGCAGTAGTGTTATGTCATGGTTTACCTTCTCACAGTTACATTCCCTTGATTTTTCAAAATTCATTTGAATTTCTTATGTTGAAAAGCAAGAGTTGGAATATTTCAGTAGTGTTTTGTTGTGGTTTAACTTCTCACAGTTAACTTTTCTTGATTTTTCAAAGTTCATTTTGAATTTCTTTTATTGAAATGCAAGAGTTGGAATATTTCAGTAGTGTTTTGTCGTGGTTTACCTTGTCAAAGTTACATTTTCTTTATTTTTCAAAGTTTATTTTGAATTTATTTATTTGAAATGAAATAGTTGT
This sequence comes from Artemia sp. Qi Xiang Cuo, assembly GCF_049724085.1. Lineage (NCBI taxonomy): Eukaryota > Metazoa > Arthropoda > Branchiopoda > Anostraca > Artemiidae > Artemia > Artemia sp. Qi Xiang Cuo. The sequence continues at coordinate 88,741,890 of NC_142794.1, forward strand.
AATATTTAATTATTGTTGTGTTGTTTTTTAAATAGTCAAATTTAAATTTTATTGATTATTAAAATTTAATTTTGTTTTTCTTTCATTGAAGTGCAAGAGTTGGAATATTTCAGTAGTGTTTTGTCATTGTTTACCTTGTCACAGTTACATTCTCTTGATTTTTCAAAGTTCATTTTGTAATTCTTACATTGAAATGCAAGAGATGGGAGTATTTCAGTAGTGTTTTTTAGTGGTTTACCATGTCACAGTTAGATTCCCTTGATTTTTCAAAGTTCATTTTGAGTTTCTTTCATTGAAATGCAAGAGTTAGAATATTGCAGATGTGTTTTGGTAGGGTTTACCTTATCACAGTTACATTCTCTTGATTTTCATAGCTCATTTTGAATTACTATCGTTGAAATGCAAGAGCTGGAATATTTCAGTAGTTTTTTGTTGTTGGTTTACCTTGTCACAGTTACATTCTCTTGATTTTTCAAAACTCATTTGAATTTCTTTCATTGAAATGCAAGAGTTAAAATATTTCAGTAGTGTTTTGTTGTGGTTTACCTTGTCACATTTATATTTTCTTGATTTTTCAAAGTTCATTTAGAATTTCTTTCTTTGAAGTGAAAGATTTGGAATATTTCAGTAGTGTTTTGTTGTGGTTTACCTTGTCACAGTTACATTCTCTTGATTTTTCAAAGTTCATTTTGGATTTATCACGTTGAAATGCAAGAGTTGGAATATTTCAGCAGTGTTTTGTCATGGTTTACCTTGTCACAGTTTCATTCTCTTGATTTTTCAAATAATAAGTTTGTAGTTCTTTTGTTGATAAGTTAGAGTTTGAACTCTTCATTTGTGTTTTGTTGCTGTTTACTTTTTTACAGTTAAATTTGCTTGAATTTTCAATATTCATTTTGAATTTACTTCATTTAAAAGCAAGTTTTTTAAAACTGCAGTATTGATTCGTTGTGGTTTATATTGTTAGATTTACATTTTCATTATTTTTCAAAGTTCATTTTGAATTTCTTTTGTTGAATTGCAAGAGTTGGAATATTTCATTAGTGTTTTGCTATGGTTTACCTTGTTACAGTTACATTTTCATGATTTCTAAAAGTTCATTTCGGTTTTCTTTCATTGAAGTGCAAGAGTTGGAATATTTCAGTAGTGTTTTGTCATGGTTTCCCTTGGCACGGTTACATTCTCTTGATTTTTCAAAGTTCATTTTGAATTTCTTTCATTGAAATGAAAGAGTTGGAATATTTTAGTAGTGTTTTGTCGTAGTTTACCTTATGACAGTAACATTTTCTTGATTTATCTAAGCTCATTTTGAATTTCTTTTATTGAAATGCAAGAGTTGGAGTATTTCATTAGTGTTTTATCATTGTTTACACTGTTACAGTTTCATTCGCTCGGTTTATAGAAGTTCATTTTGTATATCTTTCGTTAAAATTAAAGGGTTGTAATGTTTAACTAGTGTTTTGTTTTGATTTAATATATCACAGTTACATTTTATCGGTTTCTCAAATATCATATCGGTTTTATTTATTTGAAATGCAAGATTTGGAATATTTCAGTAGTGTTTTGTCATGGTTTACCTTATCACAGTTACATTCTCTTGATTTTTCAAAGGTCATTTTGGATTTCATTCCTTGAAATGCAACAGTTGGAATATTTCAGTTGCGTTTTGCCATGGTTTACCATGTCACAGTTACATTCTCTTGATTTTTCAAAGTTTATTTTGGATTTCTTTCGTTGAAATGCAAGAGTGGGATTATTTCAGTAGTGTTTTGCCATGGTTTACCATGTCACAGTTACATTCTAATGATTTTTCAAAGTTAATTTTTAATTTGATTCATTGCAATGCAAGAGTTTGTATATTTTAGTAGTGTTTTGTCATGGTTTGTCTTGTCAAACTTACATTCTCTCGATTTTTCAAAGTGCATTTTTGATTTATTTATTTGAAATGCAAAAGTTGGACAATATAAGTAGTGTTTTGACGTGGTTTACATTGTCACAGTTACATTCTCATGATTTTTCAAAGTTCATTTTGGATTTCTTTCATTGAAATGCAAGAGTCCGAGTACTTCATTAGTGTTTTGCTATGATTTACAGTGTCACAGTTACTTATCAAATATTTGTGAATTTTCATTGTTGTTTTATGCTAAATAATTTCAATAGTTTATATACATATTTCCTTTATAAGCTAGGGTTTGACTATATCATTAGGGTTTCTTTGGTGCTTAAATTTATAGAGTTGCAATTTCATGATTTTTCAGATTTATTCTATTTTATCTTTCTTTGATATTATATAGTTGAAATATTTCACTAATGTTTTGTTTTGGTTTAACTTGTTACAGTTACATTTTCTTAATTTATAAAACTCCATTTCGGTGGTCTGTAATTGAAGGTTAATAGTATGGATGTTTAAGGAGTGTTTTGAAAGGGCGTGTAGTTTTAAATCGACACTCAATAAATTTTTCTTTTTTCTTGTTGTAATTTTGTCAATGTATTTCCAGATTCGTTCTAGTCTAGTCGTTGGGTACGGTTTTGAACCTTGTCACAGTACAATTCCAATTATTTTTAAAAGATCATTTTGAATTTATTTAGTTGAAATGCAAGAGTGGTAATATTTCACTAGTGTATTTTTGTGTTTTAAATTGTCACAGTTACATTATCTTGATTTTTAAAAGTTGATTTCGATTTTCTTTCGTTGAAATACAAGAGATGGAATATTTTAGTACTTTTTTTTCATGGTTTTCCTTATCAAAGTTACATTTTCTTGATTTTTCAACGTTCATTTATGATTTCACTCTCTGAGGTGCAATAGTTAGAACGTTCAAGTATCGTTTTGCCAGGGTTTAAATGGTCATAAGTGAATTCTCATGATTTTTCAACGTTATTTTTGGATTTCTTTCGTTGAAATGCAAGAGTGGGATTATTTCAGTAGTGTTTTGCCATGGTTTACCATGTCACAGTTACATTCTCATAATTTTTCAAAGTTAATTTTTAATTTCTTTCATTGAAGTACTAGAGTCGGAATATTTCAGTAGTGTTTTCTTGATGTTTAATTTGTAAAAATTATTGTATATTGATTTTTCAAAGTACATATTATTTTTCTTTCTTTGAAATATAAGCGTCGTAAAATTTAAGTAGTGATTTGCAATGTTTTAAAGACTCACTGTTAAAGTCTCTTGTTTTTTCAAAGTTAATTTTTGATATATGTCGTGGTCATACTATATAAGTTATAAATCAGAAGTGTTCTTCTATAGGTTACCTTTTCACACTAACATTCTCTTGATCTTTCGAACTCAAGTTTGGAGTTATTTCATTGAAAATCTTGAGCTGGAATATTTAACTATAGCTTTATCTGGGTTTACATAGTCAAAGTTACATTCTCGTGATTTTTCAAAGTTAATTTTTGATTTATCTCGTTGAAATGCAAGAGTTGATCTATTTCAGATGTGTTTTGTTGTGCTTTATCCAGTCAAACTTACATTTTATTGATTTTTCAAAATTCATTTTGGATTTTTTTCGTTGAAATACAAGAGTTGGAATATTTCAGTAGTGTTTTGCAATGGTTTAACTTTTCACAGTTACATTCTCTTGATTTTTCAAATTTAAATTTGAATTTCTTTAATTGAAATGCAATAGTTGGATTATTTCAGTAGTATTTTTTCGTGGTTTATCTTGTCAAAGTTACATTGTCTTGATTTTTCAAAGTTCATTTTCTGTTTCTTTCGTTGAAATGCAAGAGTTTGAATATTTCAGTAGTATTTTATCGCGGTTTACCTTGTCGCACTTACAGTTTCTTGATTTTTCAAAGTTCATTTTGACTTTCTTTAATTGAAATGAAAGAATTGGATTATTCCAGTAGTGTTTTGTAGTGGTTTACCTTGTCACAGTTACATTTTCTTGATTTTTCAATGTTCATTTTGGTTTTCTTTCATTGAAATGCAAGAGTGGGAATATTTCAGTAGTGTTTTGTCATGGTTTACCTTGTCACAGTTACATTCCCTTGATTTTTCAAAGTTCATTTTGGATTTCTCTAGTTGAAATGCAAGAGTTGGAATATTTCAGAAGCGTTTTGTGGTGGCTTACCTTGTCACAGTTATATTCTATTGATTTTTCAAAGTTCATTTTGAATTTCTTTTATTGAAATGAAAGAGTGGGATTATTTCAGTAGTATGTCACAGTTACATTCCCTTGATTTTTCAAAGTTCATTTGGATTTCTTTCATTTAACTGCAAGAGTTGGAATATTTCAGTAGTGTTTTGTTGTGGTTTACTTTGTCACACTTACATTCTCACGATTTTTCAAAGTTCATTTTGGTTATCTTTCATTGAAATGCAAGTGTAGGAATATTTCAGTAGTGTTTTGTCGTGGTTTACCTTGTTAAAGTTACATTCTTAATTTTTCAAAGTATATCTTGGATTTCTTTTATTGAAATGCAAGAGTTGGATTATCTCAGTAGACTTTTTTCGTGGTTTACTTCGTCAAGGTTATAGTCTCTTGATTTTTCAAATTTCATTATGGACTTCTTTTGTTGAAATACTTTTTGTCAGGCTTTTACCTGACAAAGTTATATGTCTCCATCTTTGTTAGGTTAGGTTAGGTTAGGCTATATCAAGTTAGCTTTAGGTTAGTTAGGTTAGGTTGGGTTAGCCTACATACGCACGCGTACGTATCAGTAGAGATGACCCTAAAGCTCGTGTCACTCACCCCTGCTGCCACCTATAACTTTTTTTTACATAGTTTATGGATGGTTATGTGTGTTGGTCGATTTATTGATGGTTTTATGGATTTTGTCAGTGAGAATGAAAAAACAGGAACTTTGTCACATTTATGTCTGTTTTCATAGATGGTTATGTGTGTTGGTCGATTTATGTCTGTTTTTATGGATGGTTATGTGTGTTGATTATTTGATGGTTTTATGGATTTTGACAGTGAGAATTAAAAAACAGGAACTTTGTCACTTTCATGAACTATAGAGTCATTAGGGAGAACACGTGGTTAATGGGGTCAATGTTATTGTTGTTGTTTTGGGCACGCAATAGAGTCATAATGGGAACACGTGGTTAATGGGGTCAATGTTGTTGTTGTTGTTTTGAGCACGCGATAGTCATTAGGGAGAACACGTGGTTAATGGGGTCAATGTTGTTGTTGTTGTTCAATGCAGATGTTATGAGTTTCCGGGAGATCGCGTGTTTCCAATATTTGTTGTTCGAGCCAAATGTTACGAGTTCCCGGGAAACAGTCAGATTGCGTGTTTCCAATATTTGTTGTTCAATGCAAATGATATGAGTTTCCGAGAGATCGCGTGTTTCCAATATTTGTTATTCAAGCGAAATGTTATGAGTTCCCGGGAAACAGTTAATTAATGTCTGGCAGATAACGTAAAGTTAATTAATGTATTTGAATTTCGAACAGAAATGTTTCCGAGAAACAGTTAGATCACACATGATGTCATGATTGTTTGAATTGTCTCCGGCGCGAAGTTTATTAATGTCTGGAGTTCTTCCAGAAGAATCGTTTCCGAGCAAATGTTTTGATCTTAGCGCGCGAAAAGGTTTCCAAATAATTGAAATAAGCCAGCGCAGGGATGCCAAACAAAAGAAACATGTTGAAATTCCGTTTGGGGATAATTTTGGCGAAACCGTTTTAGCTATTTTATGGAACTATTTCGACGAAACAGTTAGAGACATTATAAAATATGGTTTTTGAAGAGATTTTAGAAGAGAATTTAATGGTGAAACTCTGTGGTCGTTATAATACACAAGTTCCATTTGAACAGTGTTTTGAGATCCCACTACCCCAACCCCAAAGGGCTCCAATCCCCCTACCCCAACCCCAAAGGGTTCCAATCCCCCTACCCCAACCCCGAAGGAAGCCGCCGGTCCTCAAAGGTTCTCCCAAGCGTCCAAAGCGCCCCCACCCCCCCAAAGGCTCTCCCCGGGCCCCCCAAGGCCCGCCCCCGGTCTCCAAAGGTCCACCGGGCTCCCAAAAGACCAGTCGACCCTCAAGGGTCCCCCCGCCCCCCAAAGGCCCGCCCCCAGTCCCCCAAGGTCCCCCGGACCCCCAAAGGCCCTCCCCGATCCTCAAAGGCCCCCCAGACACCCAAAAGGCCCCCCGAACCCCCAAAAACCCTCCCCCGGTCCCCAAAAGTCCACCGGGCTCCCAAAGGACCCCCGGACCCCCAAAGACTCCTGAGCCCCACATTATAATACTTTTTTAAGGCTTTATTATATCTTTTCAGAACAAATTATTATTTTAGGGAATTATTTCGGCGATACAGTTAGAGACATTTTAAAATATGATTTATGAAGAGATTTTAGAAGAGGATTTGAGGGTCAAACTCCGTGGTCGTTATAATACATCAGTTCCATTTGAATAGTGTTGTGAGGTCCTCTACCACAACCCCAAAGGGCTCCGATCCCCCTACCCCCACCCCAAAGGGTTCGGATCCCCCTACCCCAACCCCAAAGGGTTCCAATCCCCCATACCTCAACCCCGAAGGAAGCCCCCGGTCCTCAAGGCCCCCCCCAAGCTCCCAAAGAACCCCCCGACCTCAAAGACTCCCCGGGCTCCCAAAGGCCCTTCCCCTGTCCCCAAAGGTCCACCGGGCTCCCAAAGGACCAATTGGCGCTCAAGGGCCCCCAGACCCCAAAGGCCCTACCCGGGCCCCCAAAGGCCCACCCCGGTCCTCAAGGGCCCCCCAGACTCCCAAAGACTCTCCCCGGGGCCCCCAAAGGTCCTCCCCCGGTCCCCAAAGGTCCACTGGGCTCCCAAAAGACCACCCAAATCCACAAGGGCCCCGGATCCCCCCCCGCCTTCCCGGGGCCCCAAAGGCCCCCCGGTCCTCCCAGGTACCCCAAGCTCCCACAAGACCACCCACTCCCACAGGGCCCCCGGATCGCCCAAGACGCCGGAGCCCCCCCAGTAGACTACTTTTTTAAGGCTTTATCATATCTTTTCTGAAAAAGTCCCTTTCATAATGTCATTCCTAAACCAATTTTCCAACCTCAAAGAGTCACCTCCACATTTCTTAAATACTTTATTGAATTTTTTGAAATGGTATTTTTTTAACTTTTTTAAGTATCTTAAAATGACATGAACACAAAAAAACTTACACAAACACTCACAAAAAATTACACACACACACACAAAACTAGCACTCAAACAAACGGACAAATACGCACACACGCACAAACATACACACACACACAATTACACACACACACACAAAATAATACACAAGTACACAAAATTACACACACACACACACACAAAAAAAACTTAAACACACAAAAACTTACACACACACACAAACACACACACACAAACTTACACCCACACACAAAAGCTTAGACACACAAAAACTTACACACACACACAAAAACTTACACCCACACGCAAAAACTTACACATGCACACGAAAACTTACATGCACACAAAAACTTACACACACACAAAAACTTACACACACGCAAAAAAACTTACACACACAAACAAAAACTTACACACACACGAAAACTTACACACACACACGAAAACTTACACACACAAAAAAAATTACACACACACACACACAAATAAACTTACACATGCACACGAAAACTTACATGCACACAAAAACTTACATGCACACAAAAACTTACACAGACAATAAGACAAAAAAAAATACGATATTTATGCAGAGTTATGTCTAAGCGATAAATATCTGAAGCCTCAACCTTTTTTATTATTTAGAATAGTCCATCGACATGAAAATTATACTTTCAGATTCAACATGTCAGGGAACAAACTTTCAGGCTCAGCATGTAAGAAAACCCTAAATGCTCATCCCCAAAAAGAGGTAAATTAACCCTAAATGCTCAAAGAATTTCTCTGAAATTACACTTTCAGGTTCAATATGTAAGAGAACCCTAAATGCGAATTCCAAAAAAGGTATGTTAACCCTAAACGCTCAAAGAATTTCGTCACAAAAGCTTACACACACAAAAACTTACACACACACTCCAAAACTTACACACACAAAAACGTACACACACACACACACACAAACTAACACGCACACACAAACAAAAACTAACAAACACAAACAAAAGATCACACACAAAACAACATACACACACGCACAAATAATAACACCCACACTCAAAAACTTACATGCACACAAAAACTTAAATGCACACAAAAACTTACACACACACACAAAAACTAACACTCACACAAAAAACCATACACACACACACAATAACGTACACACACACACACACAAACAAATACACACACACACACAATATAACACACACGCAAACAAACTAACAAACACAAACACACGAAAACAAACGCACACATTCAAAAACTTACACACACACACGCCAAAACTTAAACACACAAACACACACAAACACACACACACACAAAAACTTACACATGCACACGAAAACTTACATGCACACAAAAATTTACATGCACACAAAAACTTACACACACACACAATTAGACAAAA